>NC_080173.1:5070739-5165739 GCF_950295315.1 Erinaceus europaeus | reverse complement strand
TCAAGGTGGTCTGCCCTTCCAGGAACTTCCCAGAGGGGTGGCTGGTCTCAGGTCCCGGGCAATTTTTGGAATAACATGATAGTTGTGAGCATTTTTATTGTCAACATGTGCAAAAGATGAAAGATATGTGAGCCAGCCAACAAAGAGGCTCTGGGCAGGGAACTTGGGAGGATAGATCACAAGAAAGCTTTTAAAAATATACATATTGTGGTTTAACTCATAGAGTTCAAGACTTGCACTCCTGATGTTTCTGGTTCGATCCCTGGCACTGCATATATATACCAGAATGATGCTCTAATATCTAATCTCTCTCTCTTTAAGTCTTATTTATTTACTTATTATTGGAGAGAGAGAGAGAGACAGAGAGACAGAGAGAAATTGAAAGGGGAGGGAAAGATAGAGAAAGAGACAGAGAGACACCTGCAGCTCTGCTTCACCACTTAAGAAACTTTCCTCCTGTAGATGGGAACCAGGGACTAGAACCCAGGTCCCTGCTCACTGTAATGTGTGCGCTCAACCTGGTGCACCACCGCCTGCCCCCCTTCCCCCTCTCTCTTTTTCCCATAGTAAATAAAAAACAAAAATAAGGCACTGAGTAGTGGTGCACTTGATCAAATGCATGTGTTACCATGCACAAGGATGTAAGGTACACACATTACAGTGAGCAGGGACCTGGGTTCAAGCCCTCTGGTCCCCATATGCAGGATGGAAGTTTCATGAGCACTGAAGCAGTATTGCAGGTGTCTCTCTATCTCTCCTTCTCTCCCTCTCTATTAACCTCCCCTCTCAATTTCTCTCTGTCCTATCACAAACATAACTAGATGAATAAAGTTTAAAAAAATACAAAGACCATAAGTACATTGATACAAATTCCCTCACACAATTGTGACTTAAGGTTTTATCTCCCCGAAACTAGGATTTGTCAATAGTTGTGTTGTCATCAGCGTAACCAGGTCATCTTCATCAGTCTTTTTTTTTTTCTCCCCCTCCAGGGTTACTGCTGGGGCTGGTGCCTACGCTACGAATCCACTGCTCCTGAAGGCCATCTTTTTTCCATTATTGTTGTTGTTGCTGCTTCTGTCATTGTTGTTGGATAGGACAGAGAGAAGTTGAGAGAGGAGGGGAAGACAGAGAGGGGGGAGAGAAAGACAGACACCTGCAGACCTACTTCACTGCTTCAGAAGCAGACCCTCCCTCCCCGCCCCACAGGTGGGTCCTTGTGCTGGTCCTTGCACTTTGAACTAAGTACCTTCATTGTTCTTTACTGACTACACACCTGCTGGACACTGTACATCTTTCCAGGCACGGTCTCCTTGATTCTTTTAACAATTCCGGGAGATCTTGCCAGTGTCTGCTAAATTAAGAGACCGAAGCTTCCAGAGGCTATTATACTTGTCTCTGGACTCACAGCCCAAAGGTAACATGCTGATGGGATGATCGCTATAATGTCATTAGAAGTGGTCCCCAGACAATATTTTCAGCCCACTTGCACGGCAGCTGTCGGGCTCAGGCCAAGATTAGTAAAGTCATGGACCTTGTGGAATAGACCTAAAATAGATTTCCTAGCTTCTTTCAACATGAAGACCCCAAATCTGCTCTGTTCTTGCCTTTAAGTTCCTGATTATTAAACTATTTGTCCTGCTTTATATCTTAATGCTTTTTAGCCACCAAGTTGCAGATGCTACCATGACGCCAACCTGACTTCCCTGGGCAGGCGACCTCACTAGTGTGTCCTGGAACCTCCCCTCCCCAGAGCCCTGCTGGGGAAAGACAGAGACAGGCTGGAGGTGTGGATCTACCTGCCAACACCCATGTCCAGCAGAGAAACAATTCCAGAAGCCAGACCTTCCACCTTCTGCACCCCATAAAGACCTTTGGTCCGTGCTCGCAGAGGGATAAAGACTAGGAAAACTTCTAATACAGGGGATGGGATATGGTACTCTGATAGTGGGAACTGTATAGAATTGTCCCCCCTCTTATCCCACAATCTTGTTGATCATTATTAAATCACCAGTAAAAAAAAAAAAAAAGAATTAGTTGCAATTTTTTTCCCAAAGTGGGTACAGTAAGGTAAATGACTGTCCCTTCATACAATGACATACTAAGAAATTGATAACAATATGTTAATGATATGGGGGTGGGCTCGTAATATAATTATTTCACCCTAATAAAATCAAGTGGAAAAGCTATTGATTTACAACATTACAAGATAACAGGGGTACAACTACACACCATTCTCACCACCAGAGTTCTAGATCCCTAATCCCTCCACTGGAAGCTACAGTAGTTCTCCCAACATTGCAGTTATGGGTTAACTGTTATTTCTACAACTATCTGTCTCTATTTGTATAAATTTGCTCATTTCCCCCCCCCCCAATGTTCCCATCTTCTCTCCCTTTCCAAGTCACATCTACACCTATTACTACATCCAAATGTCTCTCCCTTTTCCCTCTTCTCTCTCTGGGCCCTGATGGAGTTGGAGTTCAGAGCCCTCTGGTCATTTTCCCCCTGTCATTTCTCCTCCTCTGGGAGTAAGGATCAAAATTCTTTATGTGGTACAGAAGGTAGAAGGTCTGACTTCCGTTAATTGCTTCTCTGCTGAACGTGGGCGTTGGCAGGTTGATCCATACCCCCAGCCTGTTTCTGTCTTTCTTAAGTGATATTTTTATAACTGTATTTCCTTTTACCCTTTGCTAAACCTCCTCCCAATCCATTTTTATCCAATTGAAAACTCGGCTCTTTGGTGCTTATTTCCTGCGGGAGGGGTGTGAGATATAGAGCAGTGGAAATGTGAAATAAAAAGTGGTGGAAAAGGAGAGTCATTGGGGGCTTTAAATCACAGAGGTGGCCAGGGGCTGAGACGACAGAAGGCTTGATGGCTCAACTTTCCCCCAGCTGCACACCAATGAAAGGACCTCTGGTGTTAATGTGGGTGGGAAAAGGGAGAGAGACCGAGACCTTCCCTGTTAGAAGCTTCCAGAGAAAAAAAGTCCAGAATCTTGCCTGACACTGAGTTGAATCTTCTGGGGGTGTGTGGGGAGTATGTGTGTGTGGAGGAGTACTGCAAATGCTTCTGAAGCTAGTTTTTGGGGGAGTTTGTCCTCAGATAGGAGAGGCTGTGTGAGGAGGGCCCCACAGTGGTTCCTCAGGCAGCATCGAAGGCACACACTGGCTGCCTCCATGCTCCAGGGAAGCATGAAGGAGGCTTGGGAGCTGTGTGACCTGCAGATGGGAATGAAGGGCACTGGGCCATTAGCTGTTTGGATGACGCCTGGAGTCATGGATATGCTTCTATTGCTGCAAATTCTCCAATCTCCTGATCCTTCTCCTCTTCCTCTTCATCCTCCTCCTCCTCCTCCCTCCATTCCCCCATTCCCCCCTGAAGTTGAACCAAACTCCCAGGAAAGATG
Organism: Erinaceus europaeus; assembly: GCF_950295315.1. Lineage (NCBI taxonomy): Eukaryota > Metazoa > Chordata > Mammalia > Eulipotyphla > Erinaceidae > Erinaceus > Erinaceus europaeus. The sequence continues at coordinate 5,162,329 of NC_080173.1, read as the reverse complement.
AAGGGTTGAACTGTCAAGGCCTATTCCTTCCCACAGTGGAAGTAGGTGGACTTCTAGGAGAAGTTTAATTGAACTAGTGGAAATAAAGGCCTAATTGTTTATTTTTTTAAAGTTTTTCTTCTGTAATTTTATTTATTTATTTATTTATTTATTTATTTATTTAATTAATTTGTTGGATAGAGACAGTTAGGAATGAAGAGGGAGTGGGGACTGGGGCTCTGACACATGGTAGCATGTGCGCACTACCGGTGTGCCACCACCCGGCCCCCTGGAGAGACAGATGCATATTTTACCCACTAGAAGCTGTGGGCTGGGCTCTGTACCCTCTAATCAGCAGAGTCGGAGAAGCATGCGCCACACAGCTGTGATTCAGAGGTTACTGCTGAGAGACATTGGTTTTCTTTTGTGTTGTTTCCTGGTTGTTGTTTGTTTTGTTTTGTTTTCACAACAAAGCATATTAATTAAATCCCAAATGAGGTAAAAAGCATGATTTCTGTCCCTTCAGCGCTGTTAACAACAGCAGCAGTGGTGGCAGCAGTAACAACACCAGTTCACACTTGCTGAGGAAGCCTGATAGGCAAGGTCACTTTAAATTTGCCATGTTTTCCTCACATTGCCCTGGAGAACAAGCACTGTCATGGTTGTAGTTTATGGAGAAGACATTGGAGCCTTTGAGAAGTCAGACCACCGACCCAAAGTGTTAGTAGGGGAACCAGGTGGTGGCGCACCTGGTTAAGCACTCATGTTACAGTCGAAAGGACCCGGGTTCAAGCCCCTGGTCCCCACCTGCAGGGGGAAAAGCTTCACAAGGCTTCTCTGTGTCTCTTTCCCCGTCTGTCTCCCCCTCCTCTCTCCATTTCTCTCTGTCTCTATCCAGTAATAAATAAAAATACTTAAAAAATAAATATGTTGCCAGTACTGGCCTCTTTGACTCCCAAGTCCTGTCTATATTCTTTCTATTGCACCCCATTGTCTATTGGGGACGTTTCTTTTTTCTTTCTCTCTTTTTCCTTTCTCTGCTAAACACAAAATGAGCCGAAGCATCTGGGAGGGGTGAAGATTCTGAGAGAGCACAGGTGCTGAGTGAAGCTGGTCTTGCCAGTAAACAGGAGAAGCCACACAAAGGACTAGCCAGCATGGGGCCCAACGACACAGCTGTCTGGACAGCCTTAAGGGAAGACTGGCCATGATGAATTATGCTGAAGCCACAGAGCAAGGGTCGTTTTTGAAAGACCTGGACTTTTATGAAGAGACAAAGGCACATGAATCACATCCACCTTCATCTATCCAGTCTAGTTACTGAACCAGGTGATTTCCCCCCCTAAGGTCCACGTTCACAGAAGGTGGACATAAATGAGCTCGTACAGGGCAGCGAGATACAAATTGATGAATTTTCACAAAGTAAGTATATGGCCGTGTGACCGGCTCCCAGACACAGGGAGGGAGGTTTCTAGTACACAGGAGACCCCTCCTGTGCCCTCTCTTCATGATTTTGCCCTTGATAAAGTTAACAGCCATTCTGACTTACAATGCCAGCATTCACCTTTATGTGGACAGAATGTTCTAAAATTAATTAATTGCCTCTATGGTTATCACTCCGGCTCAGTGCTGGCATTATGAATCCACTGCTCCTGGAGACCATTTCCCCCACCCCCCATTTTATTAGTTAGGGCAGACAGAAATTGAGGGGAGGGGGAGATGTAGAGGGAGAAAGAACAATAGACACCAGCAGACCTGCTTCGCCATTTTAAAAAGCTTCCTCCCTGCAGGTGGGGGAGCTGGGGGCTCAAACCCAGGTCCTTGTGCTTAGTACTATGTGTGCTTAACTGGGTGAGCCACCACCAGGTCCCCAGTCTGAACATTATTTTAATGGATCATACAGTGTGTATGTCAGATTTATCCATTATTCTTATGTCAAGTTTGTTTATAGTTACTGACACGGAATATTTTATAGTCACATTATGTGACTACACACAGTTGAGTTTGACTGGTCTTTTGCTGATAAGTATTATTCTCTCTCTCTCTCTCTTTCATACTGTTTAATGAACATATGTAATGCACTTCTTTGGAGCTACATCCCTAGGACTGGAACTGCTTCATCATCAAGTATAAGAAGCCCATGCATTTTTATGATCTTTCTCATGAGGCCCAAGGTCAAAGGGAGAGGCCTTGGCAAGGGTCTGAAAGATCCAATAACAAAGAAAATATGGTGCAGCCATCTTTGGGAAAGATGATCAGTTACGACCCTTTGCTATGGACTTTAGAACCATTTCACAAGTCCTGAGATGTTTATGAAGGTAAATCCCTGGGGACACTTAGAGGAAAATATGGTGGCAGCCTGAGGTAGAAGAAATAAGTTAACAGAAAGAGCGGATGACACTTTAAAAATTTTTAAATTTATTTCCCCTTTTGATACCCTTGTTATTTTATCGCTGTCGTTGTTATTATAGTTGTCGTTACTGTCATTGTTGGTGGATAGGACAGAGAGAAATGGAGAGAGGAGAGGAAGACAGAGAGGGGGAGAGAAAGAGAGACACCTGCAGACCTGCTTCACCACTTGTGAAGCGACCCCCCCTGCAGGTGGGGAGCCCGGGGCTCGAACCCGGCTCCTGATCCCCCCCAACAGACCTCTCCATTTCCACTTTGCTCACTCTCAGTCAACCGCCACCATAGATCTGGCTGCACTAATTAGAATATTTACCCACTTTTCCCCTTTACAGTGATTGGTTCAAGAACAGTCACCTGACTCAAGCCTGCCCTATCAGAATCAGCCCTGACACCTGGGCAAGAGCTTTGTTAAGACTTCCAGTCTTTGCAGAGTGATTCCTGACTCTAAGGGTCGAGGGAGCTTGTACCTACTTGGTGATCTGTGATTTTTCTAAGACTCCATGTGTAAGAACCTGCTTAAACACGAGGGGGCAAAGCTGAGGAAAACAAGACGGAAGGGTGAAGAGAGAAAGGTTTTTTTTTTTGGCTACATTGTTTATGCACCTGATTTCTAAGACAAGAGAGGCGAGTCTACCTCTAAACTTTTTGTTTATGTGATGCTAAGACTTTTGTTCTGGTGGATAAGCCAGGTTGAGTTTCTGGCCCTTATAACCACATGTATTCTAATCTACACAGTGAGCTTGCTAGGCAAGTATTCACATGGTGCTTTGGAATCTGAAGTTTGCAATTTCCTCTTTGGGAAAAAGCTGCAAGGTTCCAAGGACATCGAATCACTACCTAAAATATTCCCTCTTCCTCCAGCATGGACAGATCAGAGGAAAAGATGGGAATGAAAGGTGTGAACTCACAGCTAAATGAATCACACTTCTGAGGAGAAATGGATGCACTGGGCTGGACTTGTTTCTGGACACTTTTTAACTTTATTTTGGTATTAAACAGTGGACAAGATAAAGACTATCTTGTACCTCCACCTGGTCACTGTTTTATTTGCCCCTCCATCTTTGCATTTGCCTACTAATTCAGCAAATGTGTACTGAGGGATTTCCGGAGGCGAGGCTGTGGGGTAGTAACTGTTTCAGGTTGATCTCCTGATAAACTAGGAAACAACAACAACAACAACAACAACAACAAATCACCTGCAAACTCAACAAAATACAAGCAGGACTTCTTCAGAAACTCACTAAGCCACAGTCATCAAGCTGCAGCCGCTACTATGATTCCACTCTGACTTCCCTGAGCGGACGAACTCACCCATGTGTCCTGGAACCTCCCCTCCCCAGAGCCCTGCCCCACTAGGGAAAGACAGACACAGGCTGGGGGTGTGGATCCATCTATCAACACCCATGTCCGGTGGAGAAGCAATGACAGAAGCCAGACCTCCCACCATCTGCACCCCCAAAAGAATTTTGATCTATACTCCCAGAAGGGGAAAATGTCAGAGAAAGATGACTTGAGGGCTCTGAACCCCAATTCTATCAGGTCCTGGAGAGAGAAGAGCAGAAAATAAAAGGCAGTCAGAAGTAGTAAGAGGTATAGATATGACTTAGAAAGGAAGAGATGGCAGGACCATACGAAAAAAATGGGATATATATATTCAGTTAACCCATATCTGTGGTCTTGGAAGAACTATTACAGTTTCCAGTGGAGGAAATGGGGGCGTGGAACTCTGGTGGTATGAAAGGTGGGGAATTATACCCCTGTTGTTAGGGAATTATAGCCCTAGTTTTATAAATCAATATTAAGTCAGTAATAAAAAAATGCAGCCGGTGTTTAAGTAACTGCTACAGCCCTAGTGTATAAGAGAGAGGGCTCCAGGCACTTGGTGACAGTCAGATTAACAAGCTGTTTTCTTGCCTGGAGGCCAGAGGCTTTTTTTTTTCCTAGTTTGTAAAATGAGAAAACTGATCTAAGATACTTGCACACATGTCGAGTTTCTTTTACAGATTCAAACCATTTTCAAAATAGAGTATTGCCTGGCCCACTTTTCACAGGACTGGGATGAGAGAACTCAGATTTGGGGAGCTTGAGGAATGTGTGCCGGGACTCCACTCCCTTGACTTCATCATGATGGTGGCGCTGAGATGGCTGCTGGGCAGGAATGAAGGGAGACTGGGGCAGGACACACAGGGGAGCGGGTATCTGCACGGGCTGGGGAGGGAAACCAGCCCAGCTGTCTGGCAGGACGATTTCTGAGCAGTGGTCCCAGGAGCATGTGAAATGTCTGCTCCGGGCAGGCACACGGAAAGTGCCAGGTCCCTGTGCCCAATAGCTATTTCCTTGACTTCTCCAAAAAGGAAATTGCAGGCATGTAGCTGCTTTGCTTTGGACTGAGGATTACGGAGCTTATACTCTCTCCTCCAAGCCATGTTCAAGTTTTTGACTTAAAAGGGAAATGTTTCATTTTAGGCCAAATGCATCCCCCTCTCTTCCCCCTTCTTGGAACAAGAACAAAGCAATTCAAATCAGGAAACAGAGGGAACTCCATGCGCACTGTCCACAGGGACCTGGCTCCCCACTGGATCCCACGGAATTTGATTGAAGTATGACTGAACCCCTCCGAGTTTGTTCAAATGTCATTTAAATAGAAACGTTTCAAATCTCTGCCAAGGAACTGCCCAGGGGGTGGTGTGGAATGGAGTCAGGTCCTCACTGCTCTGCAGGCTGCTTGGGCCCAGACCATAGGGGCAGGACCCAGGAGAGGCTAACTCAGTCCAACTCAAAGGGGGGAAAAGTAGTGGGAAAAATGGTGAGAGATAAAGGGAAGGGAAGGAGGGGTGGAGGTATGTCTTCTGGCCAGATTTTTACATGGATGACAGAAGATCTAAATGATACACAAGATGCTTTTCTGTGGCATCATTTGTTGTTGTTGTTGTTGTTGAAGGAGTGGACACAATCAAAGCCTGGGGGAATTCATGTTCAAGAAAAGCAAGCAGAAACACCTGGAGATTTGGCCAGTCCTATTCTTCTCCCACCTTGGTTAGGAGGATGTTTGCAAGGTGAAAGTGCCAGGAGTTGCTGTTAGCTCACTTCCTCGGAATGAGGATAGTATTGTCTCGCTTAAGCTTTGTGGATGCCATCAGAGAGGATTTGACTGGAGGTTGGAGGACCCCCTAAGTCGGAGAGACAGCCGGGAAGGCACTGATGGGCTGGCTCCTTTTTGTACCCAGCCTTGGGATTGGACAAGCAAATGTCAAGCCAGGGAATCTCAGTCCTGAGTCAGGGTAATCCATGCTGCCTTTGGCTACAGTAGCTGCTCTGTGATCTGTTCTGTATTTTGTAGCTCTGTGTAACAATTCGTAGTAAAAGGGAAATCAGGTACGACCAGCATGGTTTAGGAATCAACAAAGTAGACATCTTTCATTTTTTTTATATATATTTATTTATTTTCCCTTTTGTTGCCCTTGTTGTTTTTCATTGGTGTCGTAGTTGTTGTTATTGATATTGTCGTTGTTGGATAGGACAGAGAGAAATGGAGAGAGGAGGGGAAGACAGAAAGAGGGAGAGAAAGACAGACACCTGCAGACCTGCTTCACTGCCTGTGAAGCGACTCCCCTGCAGGTGGGGAGCTGGGGGCTTGAACTGGGATCCTTATGCCAGTTCTTGTGCTTTGCACCACATGTGCTTAACCTGCTGTGCTACAGCCTGACTCCCCAAAGTAGACATTTTTAAAAGGCCTTTCTTTCTAACATCCTATGGATTGAGAAATATTCTGAGATTGTGTTTCAGGCTCAGTAGGAAAAAGTCTGCACAGGATGACATGGGAAGGCAAAGAGTCCATGTAATACCACTCTCTGAACTCCCAAGTAACTGTGAGATTCAGGAACCAAGCACTATTTCCAGAACGAATAACATCGTAGGCACACAACCTCAGAATATCATTCATTTATTTATTTTTTCACCACTCCCATCACCAAAGGTCTGTATCACCATCCCCACCCCCATAGATAACTACTTAGTTCTCCCACAGTGTTGAAAATAGGTTGGCATATTTTTTCCCACATTTGTGTATTCAATTGTCTATATTCCACGTGAGTGGAAACGTTCTGCAGTTGTCCTTCACCACCTGACTTGCTTCACTGAGCATCATCTTCTCCAAAACCCATCCACTTTATCCCAAAGGACATAACACCACCCCTTCTTATTGCGGTGTGATACTGCTGAACATACTGAATATCCCATAACTTTTGTGTCCAGTCAGCTGTCAAAGACTCAGTGCTTTTAAGAAATCACTACCAAGAGATAGGAGTGGGCACTTGAGACCACACAAACGTTTCTTTTTGTTCTCAAATGGAGATTGCACATTTTTACAAGACAGGGATCAGAGGATGCTTGCTTGTCAGTGCTTAGGGCCTCCAGACCATAATGAAAGTTTTCTAGAATTTGGAAAGGGTTCACATTGACCTGGTTTAATCAGATTGGCCTGTGGTTTATGCAGATGGATCTCTGAGACTCTGAGAATGTTCTCTACTGATTATGCTACAAGGTGAATTGAAATTACAAGCCTTCATCTTTCTGTTACCACTAGGGCTTCACTCCCTGAGCCAGCTTTTTCAGATAGAGACAGGAGAGAAGGAAAGAAACCACAGCCCTGAAGCTTCCTCCAGACTGGGTGTGTGTACGGGAAAGCAGGCGTCTTCTCTGCTCAGTATAGCTCAGTCCAGGTGAGCGAGACTGCTTGGCCCTAAGACAGATGAGAAGAGCAGTCCAAGACTTATCAAAGTGAGATCTCCCTGTATCTTTAAGACATTTATTCTCTTATACAAGAGAGTCCTCTAAGGTAGTGGGATGTATTTGTACAGAGCCTATCCTCCTTCATCACTGTGCTGAGTCAAAAAGGAGTTCTGAGAACACCTCTCAGTGGGGATGACCTGTGAGGTGATGGTGGTCTGTGTCCCGAGAAGGGTCTTGAGAAATGACGGGGATGATCACTATGATTCACCGGTTACCGAAACTAAACATCTCCAAAGTTGAAATAGACCCCAGAATGACTTCTGCTCACATATGAGAAACTTCAGGCCCACATCAATGAGTGCTGATATACAATTAATTACTCCATTAATTAATTAATTAGCAACAATGTGATCTGGCAGCATCAGACTCCTATAACCTTAGCCAAATGTCAATAAGTTTTGGTTAAAATGTCACACCATCTAATTTCAAGTTGGTGGGATTAAAAAAAAAAACACCTCAAATCAAATGCATCATGTACCTGTATTCTCTTTCTGATAAATGAATTTTGATGACAGTTCATTCCCTTGCAAGTGGCCATGGCTTAATGAATAGAAACATGTTAAATGTTTCCCATTTGGGGTGGCTTGCATCAGAACCCTGTGTCATCAGCTGTCATCATAAAGTCATGGATATGTCAGTTTTTATTAGTCTGTGTCAGGTGATAAGTCCAGAGAACAGACATCGTTTTGTTCCCATTTTCAATATACTAAGAAAGTTCCTCTACCTACCTACAGTTTTTCTTTCCTTCTCTTTTACTGGTGCAAGGTCAGGTCAGAGGGTCAAAATACAGTTGGTCCATTGAAGAAATTGACAATCTGATTCTAGAGTTCATATAGAAGAGAGGGGACCCAGGGGAGTAAGAAAAAAAAAACAATTTTGAAAAAGAACAAAGTGAGAGACTCACATATTCTTGATTTCAAAACTTACCAGAAGCTACAGTTGTCAAGAATATATGATCCTGGTAGACCAAGGAGCCTATGGAGCTATGGAATAGAACTGAGATTCTAAAATCAACCCATATACTGAATGCATGATTTACTTGAGACAGTTGTGCAAGACAGCTCAACAGGAAAAGAAACAGTCTTTACAACAGATGGTTCTGGGATAGCTGGATGCCCCCATGCCAAAAGATGAAGTTAGACTCCTGCCTCACGCTACATACAGAGATTACCTCAAGGTAGTCAAAGACCTATATATAAGATGAACACTTTTGGGAGCCGGGCAGTAGCGCAGCGGGTTAAGCACAGGTGGCACAAAGCGCAAGGACCGGCGTAAGGATCCCAGTTCAAGCACCCAGCTCCCCACCTGCAGGGGAGTCGCTTCACAAGCGGTGAAGCAGGTCTGCAGGTGTCTGTCTTTCTCTCCCCCTCTCTGTCTTCCCCTCATCTCTCCATTTCTCTCTGTCCTATCCAACAATGACGACATCAATAACAACAACAATAATAACTAGAACAATAAACACAACAAGAGCAACAAAAAGAGAAAATAAATAAATATTTTTTAAAAAAGATGAACACTTTTAGAAGAAAAATACAGCTTTGGATTAGACAGTTAACTTTATGCCAAAGGCATAACCACCACCATCCAAAAGATACACACTGGAGTTCATCAAAATTAAGTAGGTCAGTGGGCACCACTGAAGAACTGAAAAGGTAACACCTCCAAGGACCTAGAGCATATGCCAGCTCCTTCTTGTTGAGAGACTGGACACTGGGCAGCTTATTTCCACTGGTATATGTAGTTGACTTGGTACAAAAGGAAGAATGCCAGTTTCATAGCCAGCCAGCATTATGTTCAGTCTTGGTCCCGCCCGTGCTCACTGTGGGGATCTTGGACAGTTTATTTGGTCCTTCTCAACCTCAACTTCCTCATTCAGGACACGGTTTGGTGGTAAGACTCAGAGTCAGGTTCCAGACAGATGGTGTAGCCCAGTCATGGTTAATGCCTTGCTTCCTCTCCCCCCATTTTGCCTTTTAAAAAGACTTACCTTATTTATTACATATGAGGTGCAGGCAGGTTTTCACATGACACACACACAGAGAAGCCAGAGAGCCCTCTGGAGTACCTGGCCCTGGAGACTGAGCTCTTCAGGCATACAGGTCCCATGCTCTGCCGGTTACTTTCCCTTCCTTCCTTCCTCCCTTCCTTCCTTCCTTCCTTCCTTCCTTCCTTCCTTCCTTCCTTTCTTTTTTCCTCCTTTCTTTCTTCTTTCTTTTTATTTGATAGCACATATAGAAATTGAGAAGTGAGGGGGAGGTACAGAGGAAGAGGGAGAGAGATACCTGCAGATGGGCCTCATAGCTCAAGAAGCTTCCCCCTGCAGGTGGAGAGTGGGGACTTGAAGCCAATCATCTTCTTGTCTTTTTTTTTTTTTTTTAAGGTAATGACAGAGAAGAAGAGGGGGAGGGGGAGGGGGGAGGGGGAGAGGGAGAGGGGAGAGTAAGGGGGGAAAGGGAGAGATGGAGAGATGGAGAGGGGAAGGGGGTAAAGGGAGAGCTGGAGAGGGAGGGAGGGAGGGGGAGGGGACAGGAAGAGGGAGAGGGGGAGGAAGATGAGGAGGGGGAGGGAGGGGGAGAGATGGAGGGGGAGGGGGAGAGGAAGGGAAGGGGGGAAGGGGGAAAGGGAGAGATGGAGAGGGAGGGAGGGGGAGGGGGAGGGAGCAGAGGAGGGAGAGAAGACCACTCACTGCACCAAAGCTCCCTTCAGTGCAGTGGGAAACAGGCATGAACCTAGGTCACATACATGGCAAAACCAACACACTAAGTGAACTATTCTTAGTTATTATTTGTTGGGAAATTGTGCAGATGTGGTGGAACACTGGCAGGACCCACAAACCACCATATTTCCATGCAAGCATTATTTACAGATCCCCACCACAGTATCCCCTCAGGGTACTGCTAATTCAGTTAAAATAATTGCAACAGTTGCTAAGGATGCTTCCACCTTCCCAACATGCCTTTTGCCTCTCTCCCCTGCGACGCAACCCGACAATTATTATTATTATTATTTTACCAGAGCACTGTTCAGCTCTGGTTAATAGTGGTGCGGGAGATTGAACCTGGGACTTTGGAGCCTCAGGCATGAGAGTCCCTTTGCTTAACCATGATACTATCTACTCCCACCCCTAAGTGAGCTATTTTGCTGACCCTACCTTTCTTGTCTTTTAAGGGTAGTGAGAGCTCAGTGTTTTTACGTGAGAGAGCGAGAGTAGGGGAAGTCTGACTGGAGAGACAAGTCGCACCTTCTACTTGCTTTCACTCAAAGTCTAACAGGAATAAGAAACACCTGGCAACAGCTTCTAGCAAGATCTACAGAAATGCATCTGAGTATGGGACATAGGGCTGGCTGCAGACCACTGGGCACTGGTGTCTACAGTGCGTTCCCAGGAGCCCTAAGCATTGCCGTCATTGCTCTCCTCCCCTGGGAATACTCAGATTGTCTGACAGGTGTCTAGTGCATGCTCCATGGCTCTGACGGTCATTATGTCACTGGACTTTCCCGTGTAACTTCCCTACCTCCCTTTCTGTAACATCAGAGAGGACCCCCCCCCCCCCAGCCCAGATAGAAACTGAGTCAGTTTCCAGCAGTCGGCTCCCTCTCTTTGCCTTCCCACCACATGGTCTGACCCGAAAGCTGGCTTCCATTCTCCTTCTCTCTAAAGCTCACGAAGAGGATCTCTTCCTAACACGGGTCCAAAATTAAAGCAAGACCTGCTTTCAAACGTTCTGTCTGTACTTGCCGGCCAGGAAGACAACTCTGTCTCCAAAGAATTTGTATCTACAATTCCAAATACGCACTCGTGCGAAGACCAAAGGAGGTATTCTCACTTTCATGCTGGGTCTGGCATGACCTCTGGATTTTAATATTTTCAACAAAGGGTCATTTGACGACTCCACTGCGTTCTGAAAGAGGAGAAAAGCGAATGTCCTTTCATATGTGTGTCGACTGGACGGAGACTCGGATGAGAAAGCAGCCTGGAGCCATTCTGTTTTAGTTTCCCCTTTGCTCTCACCATTTATTTAATTAAAGAAAAAAAAATCCTCTTCACAGAAACCTTATTGTTTTCATGTCCAGATTTTAACTTCTGTTTCGGTTAAGAGGGTCAACATGAGCTTTCATATGTATGTAATTTTTTATTAGCGATTTAATAATTAACAAAATCACAAGATAACAGGGGTACAATTCCAGTTCCCACCGCCAGAGTTCTGTGTTCCATCCCTTCCACTGGAAGCTTCTCTGTTATTTTTTTTAATTACCTTTATTTATTTGATAGAGACTGCCAGAACTCGAGAAGGAAGGGGGGTGATAGAGAGGGAGAGAGGCAGAAAGACACCTGCAGCCCTGCTTCACTGCTTTGTGAAGCTTTCCCCCTGCAGGTGGGGGCTGGGGGCTCAAACCCGGGTCCTTGGCCACTGTAATGTGTATGTGCTTAACCAGCTGCACCACCACCTGGCCCCAGCTTCTCTGTTCTTTATCCCTATGGGGGTATGAACCAAAATTCTTTATGGGATGCAGAAGGTGGGAGATGTGGCTTCTGTAATTGCTGCCTGTTTCTAGCTTTCCCTGGTGGGGCAGGGCTCTGGGTGGGGGGTGAGGTTCTGGGACACACTGATGAGCATGAGCTTGCTTTTCTTTCTTTTTAAAAATATTTATTCCCTTTTGTTGCCCTTGTTCTTTATTATTATTATTTTTGTTATTGATGTCATTGTTGTTGGGTAGGACAGAGAGAAATGGAGAGAGGAGGGGAAGACAGAGAGGAGGAGAGAAAGACAGACACCTGCAGACCTGCTTCACTGCCGGTGAAGCGACTCCCCTGCAGGTGGGGAGCCGGGGGCTTGAACCGGGATCCTTACACAGGTCCTTGCGCTTTGCGCCACTTGCGCCTAACCTGCTGAGCTATAGCCCAACTCCCATGAGCTTTCTTGAGACAGAATTGCCTGCAATTTTTCACACACACACACACACACACACACACACACACACACACACACACACACACACCATTGTGATAGAGATAGAGAGAAATGGGGCAGGAGGGAGGGAGAAAGAGAGAAAGAGAGACACCTGCAGCCCTACTTCATCACTCATGAAACTTCCCCCTTACAGGTGGGGATTGTGTCCTCACGTATGGTAACTTGGTAACTTGTGCACTTTACCGGTTGCACCAATACCTGGTTCCTTGTCTTCATTTTTTTTTTCTTTCCTCCAGGGTTATTGCTGGGCTCGGTGCCTGCACCATGAATCCACGACTCCTGGAGGCCATTTTCCCCCCTTTTTGTTGCCCTAGTTGTTGCAGCCTCATTGCCGTTATTATTGCCATTGTTGACGTTGCTTTGTTGTTGGATAGGACAGAGAGAAATGGAGAGAGGAGGGGAAGACAGAGAGAGGGGAGAGAAAGACAGACACCCGCAGACCTGCTTCACCGCCTGTGAAGCGACTCCCCTGCAGGTGGGGAGCCGGGGGCTCAAACCGGGATCCTTATGCCGGTCCCTGCGCTTTGCGCCACCTGCGCTTAACCCACTGCGCCATCGCCCGACCCCCCTTGTCTTCATTTTTTAATTTACATTATTATTTTTTTATGGCTAGAGACAGAGAGAAATTGAGAGGGGGGGAGATAGAGAGGGAGAGAGACAGAGAGATACCTGCAGCCCTGCTTCACCACTCATGACACTTTCTCTCTGCAGGTGGGGGCCAGGGGTTTGAACCTGGGTCCTTGTGCACTGTGATGTATGCTCTTAACCAGATGTGCCACTGCCTGCCCCCCATTTTTTTTCAAATTGTCACCAGGGTTATCACTGGAGCTCAGTGCAGGCACTACAGACCTACTGCTCTCAGTGGCCTTTTTCCTCCCCTCCTTTCTATTTTATTGGACAGAACAGAGAAACTGAGAGGGGAGACGGAGAGAGACAGAGAGACATCTTCAGACCTGTTTCACTACTCATGAAGCAGTCCCTTGCAGGTGGGGTGCAGAGGCTCAAACCCTTGTGCTTGGTAATGTGTGCGCTCAGCCAGGTGCGCCACTGCCCGGTCCCTCATGAGCATTTCCCTGACACAAAATCAGCAAGTGAAACATTTAGCTTGTGTTCTCTTCTCCCACCCAACCAGTGCCCCTGCCCTCATGTTCCCTCTTTCCAAGCTCCAACAGTAGGAGAGCATGACCTCAAGGAAGTCATCCCCCCAGGTCTGAGGGTGTCTTTCAATGAGCCCCTGCAAGAATCCTGTTGACTCTTCTTCTTCAAGAGCAGCCACATCCCCTCTTGCCCCAACAATGAAGAGCAGTCCTGTTCAGAGGCCCTCTCAGAAGAGTTGTCTCCAGACTGATCTCTAGGCAGGAGGAAATGAAATGACTTGCACAAACAAAACTCAGGGGAGGCTGCCAGGCTAGTGTGGGGGTGCCTCTTCTGGGGCACGTACTCTCTGGGTTGGAGAGAACTCGACTGGAGCTAGCCTGGGCTGCTACTCACTCAGCGACGTGGGAGAGATGACTCGAACTCGTGGCGGAATGGCAATGCAATGTCTTTATTGATCAGAGAGCAACGCTTTTAAAGGCCAGACCCAGAAGTGACAAGTTGGAAATGGAAATGGCTAGGAAAGGGGTGGAGAAAGGCAAAACAGTGCTGGGAAGGTAGAAACTTCCATAGCAACTGTTGTGAGGGTTTTACCTGGTGGGATTAATGATACCCTGGAGGCAGGGAGTTTCTTGAAAGATAGATCAAAGGAATGGAATGGGTGGGGATCTTTCAGGCAAAACAATGATTATGTAGATAGGCCATAGTATCAGGAATGCAGGGTGGAGCAGGGGGAGCTGGCTTAACAATTTCCCAACACCTCCCTGTTCTTTTTATCTAATGACCATAGTATCAGGAATGTGGGGTGCTTTGTGAGGCAGGGAGTCTGTAATATGAGGCACACCTTTGGGGTTACTCCTGTCCTTTTTTGCTCAACCTCTCAGTAGAGAGACTGACAGGAAAGACACACTCCCCAGGTCAAGCCCTGCCAAGCTCAACCACATCCTTACAATTTTCTGACAGGAGGCCAAGAGGTGAGTGCCTTGGGTTTTCTCTGCCTGGGCTGGAGTTCTCCTTACTCTGTCAATGCTCTCTCTCTCTCTTTCTCTCTCTGTTAGTGACTTAATATTGATCTACAAAATTACAAGATAACAGGGGTACAGCTCCATACCATTCCCACCACCGGAGTTCTGGACCCCCAATCCCTCCACTGGAAGCTACAGAAGTTCTCCCAGCATTGCAGATGTGTGTTGACTGTTATTTCTATAACTATCTGCCTAAATTTGTATAGATTTTGCCCCCCCTTTTTTTTCCTGTGGTCCCATCGTCTCTTCCTTCCCAGGTCACACCTACACGTTATATATCCAAATGTCCCTCCCTTTTTCCTCTTCTCTCTCTGGGTCCTAATGAATTGGAGCTCAGGACATCTTCCGCTGGACATCTTCCCCCTATCACTTCTCCCCCTCTGGGAGTATGGATCAGAATCCTCTATGGGATGCAGAAGGTGGGATTTCTGGATTCTGTAATTGCTTTTCAACTGGACATGGGCATAGGCAGGTGGATCCATCCCTCCAACCTGTCTATGCCCCTGTCTATCTTTCCCTAGTGGGGCAGGGCTCTGGAGAAGTGAGGTTCCTCCATCCCCCCACTCCCCACCCCCACACCCCTCACCCTGCCTCTTGCATGTGTGGTGGTCACTTCACAACACTGTTGGCTGTGCATGTCACAATAATCAAAGGTGCTCCAGGCTGAACCACCCCCCACCTCTAGTTTTGTTTCACATAGATGCCAAACAGTGAGACTTCTGGAAAGAGTGTCATTCAACACTCTGACAGGCCTGTGGGCCCAGGGGGTGGGTTTACACAGATGCTTGCCTCCCGGTGCCCTAGCATGTGTCTGATAACCTTGCTCAGACCACCCGCACAGGAAAGAGCCTGCCCACCCTTGAGTGGCTGGAGTGGTAGGTAGCTTTCCCTACCTACCTAGTATCCTTGAGGTGGCTGATGAGGACAGCTTGTCCATTTGCTGGACTCTAGTGTGGAGCTCTTCCTAGGTACTTGGCGTCCTTCTTTAGTCCACCAGGATACCCCTGAAGGTCTGGTCATGCTGAGCCACACACAAGCCAACAGCCCTGGATAGGCGAAGTGTTTTTCCACAGCTTGCACGGCCAGTAAGGTCCAGGGCTGGGGGTCTGGGAGGCAGCACTCTGAGCTCTTCTCCCCTCATAGTCCATAGCAAACTGGAAAGACAAGGACATTCTCTGCAGCCTGAGCTCTGCGGGCAGCACCTGAGAAAACAGATGTGACCCTCGGGAGGCTGAGGAAGTAGTTGACCATCCTCTGGTGTGCTTTCAACTTGCACGGGCCTTTCCCAGTGACTTCCATTAATCTTGTTTGTTTCCCCCACAGATCTCTGCTGTGTGGTTTGTGAGGAGATGCCCTTCCCGGCCCTGGTCTCTCTCTCTCTCTTTTATTTTTTTAAATTTTTATTTATAAAATGGAAATATTGAAAAGACCATAGAGGGATACAGTTCCACAAAAGTCCCACCACCAGAACTCTGTATCTCCTCCCCTCCCTTGATAGCTTTCCTATTCTTTAACCATCTGGGAGCATGGACCCAGGATCATTATGGGGTACAGAAAGTGGAAGACCTGGCTTCTGTAATTGCTTCCCCGCTAGACACGGGCATTGATAGGTTGATCCATACTCCCAGCCTGTTTCTTTCTCTAGTGGGGCAGGGTTCTGGGGAAGTGGGGCACCAGGACACATTAGTGGGGTCATCTGCCCAGGGAAGTCAGGCTGGCATCATGTTAGCATCTGGAACCTGGTGGCTGAAAAAGAGTTAAAATCTAAAGCAGAACAAATTATTGACTAATCATGAACCTAAAGGCAAGAATATTTCAGATGAAGATTTGAGGTCTCCATTTTGGATATAGCGAGTAGGTCTATTTTAGGTCTATTCCAAGGGGCCCATGGCTTTACTAGTTTTTGCCTGAGTCTGACAGCTAGCATGCAGGGGGACCCAAGATATTGTCTAGGGAGATGGTGTCATAATTGGAAAAAGGGTTAGAAAGCTGGATCAGGGAAGAGAGTAGCTCCCAAATATAGGAAAAGAATATAAATCTTGTTAACTATAAACCCCATTGATTTGATCTGGGGCCCATAGTCAGCACAGGAGCCTGTGTAAGCCCTGCATCCCTGTAGATCTGAGCTCGCATTCTGTGGTCATGGCCAGGAACATTCCAGGCTGCGCTCATTTCAGGACCCATCTTCCTTCAGTTGTTGCCCAACCTCCTTTCAGAGAATGGAACAGCCCCTACTATTTTTGATCCACATTGAGAGCAAGGTCCTATAGGGTGTTCCTGATGGTCTCTTCTTATTGCTGATCTCACTCCCAAGTGAAGTCACTGTCACATTGAGTGGCCATTCTGTCCTGAGCGTCATGCCTTTACTTAACACCAAGAGTCCATGGATCTCACCTGTCCCAGAGAAGAATAGGATCAAGTTACATCCACTTCTGCAGGACACCTGCAAATACATTGTGTGACACTGTGTGTGCAGTGCTTCTGGAAGCTTCTACTTATGTGTCCTCCACATCAGAGGATGGGGAAGATGTCTCAAAGTCCTTTGAAGTACTCTCTTTTATCTAGAAAAACATGGTCTTG
Source organism: Erinaceus europaeus (assembly GCF_950295315.1). Taxonomy (NCBI): domain Eukaryota; kingdom Metazoa; phylum Chordata; class Mammalia; order Eulipotyphla; family Erinaceidae; genus Erinaceus; species Erinaceus europaeus. Next base: position 5,145,477 of record NC_080173.1, on the reverse strand, counting down.
GAAAAATCACATTCTAAGACTCATCTGTTTCCTTTCTTTCTTTAGAAATAGTACTAGAATGTGCATGACACAAAAACTGCCCATCTTTACCCCTGGAGTCTACAATTCAGAGATGTGAGCACATGCACACTGACACACAGCTATTCCCACCCTCTCTCTTTCCAGGGCCATTACATTTTGCCAAATTAAAACTCTTTCCTCATTAAACAAGAACTTCCATTTCACCCAGTTCCTGTCAGTCACTGTCCTACTTTCTGTCATCTGGAATCTGACTTCCCTAAGTGCCTCCACAAGTGGACTTGGGCCATTTGCCTTTCATGACAGTGGAGGTTAATCCCTGTAGTGTGTGCTAGTATTTACTTTTTTTTAAAAAAGGAGATATGCTTATTTATCTCACATATAGAGACTGAGAGAGAGGCCGGAGCATCACTCTGGCATATGCAATGCAGGGAAAGAGCCTGTGTTCTCACGCATCAAGTCCTGTGTGCTACCCACTGACCTACCTTCCTGGCCACTGCATAATTCCTTCCATTGTAAGATTGATGGGGTCAACAGTTAGTAGTATTTATATACTTTCCTCATGTTTGGGGGCTAGTCTCTGCCCTCACTCAGCTTTCTAGCCCTATTCTCAGCTCTCACACCATCTTCCCAGACAATAGTCCTACTCTACCTGCATGTTAGCTATCAGGCTCAGGCAAAAAATAGCAAAGTCATGGGCTCCTAAAATCGACTTCCTATCTTTTTCCTACATGAAGACCCCTAATTTCATCTGCTCTATTCCTACCTTTTGGTTTTTGTTTATTAAACAATTTGTCCTGCTTTATCTTTTACTGCCTTTCAGCCACCAAGTTGCAGATGCTACTATAATTCTATCCTGACTTCCCTGGGTAGATGACCTCACCAGTGTGTCCTGGAACCTCACCTCCCCAGAGCCCTGCCCCACAAGGGAAAGACAGAAACAGGCTGCACGCCCATGGCCAGTGGAGAAGCTTGACCTCCCACCTGCTGCACCCCATAAAGAATTTTGGTCTATACTCCCAGAGGGATAATGAATAGGGAAGCTTCCAGTGGAGGGGATGGGACACAGAACTCTGGTGGTGAGAACTGTATGGAATTGTACATCTGTTATCTTATAATCTCACTAATCATTATTAAATCACTAATAAATTTTTCCTTTTGTTGACCTTGTTGTTTTATTGTAGTAGTTATTATTGTTGTTATTGATGTTGTCATTGTTGGATAGGACACAGAGAAATAAAGAGAGGAGGGGAAGACAGAGAGGGGGAGAGAAAGTCAGACACCTGTAGACCTGCTTCACCATCTGTGAAGCGACTCCCCACCCCACGCAAGTGGGGAGCTGGGGGGCTAGAACTGGGATACTTATGGGTCATTGCGCTTGGAGCCATGTGCTTTTAACCCGCTGCACAACCACCCAACCCCCCTCAAATTTTTTTAAAAGATTGAATTGTATTCTACTGTGTGTATGTAACCACATTCTGCCTACATATTACTCTATTTTTGTTTATTTTAAATAAAAATTTCTAAATTACCAACTAGTAAATGAATTATTTGCAGAATAATAGGGTCTGACACAGAGGGCCAGGAGTCAATGAACTTTTCCTTCAAGGGTCAGAGGGTAAATATTTTAGGCTTTGCTGGCTGTGTCATCTCAGTGACGACTGAGCAATCATGGCAGGGCAGGCAGGGATCAAACATAAATGAATGGATTATGTGTGTTCTAATAAAACTTTATTTACAAAAGCAAGCTGTAGCAAGGACTTTGGTCTATACTAGGACTGTAGACGTCTGGTCTGGTACACCAGCAGTAATGTAGACTTTGTGTTGGCACAGATGATATTATTATAAAACCACTAACATGAATGACTCTCAGTCAAACATTATTTTAGTTATCTGTTATTATTTTTTTGCCTCCAGGTTATTGCTGGGGCTCAGTGCCTACACTACAAATCCCCTGCTCCTGGACGCCATGTTTTACTTTTTGTTGCTCTTGTTGTTGTTGTTATTCCTGTTGTTGGATAAGACAGAGAAATGGAGAGAGGAAGACAGGGAGGGGAAGAGAAAGACAGACACCTGCAGACCTGCTTCATCACTTGTGAAGTGACTCCTTCCCTGTGGGTGGGGAGTTGGGGGCTTGAACCGGGATCCTTATGCCACTCCTTGCACCTTGTGCTTTGTACCATGTGCGCTTAACCCGTTGCACTACCATACGGTCCTTATAAAGGTTATTTCTAAAGAGTGGTTACCTGGGGTTCCTACCAGTGGTGCACCTGGTTAAACGCACATAGTACTAATCACACGGACCTATGAAAGGATCTGGGTTCCAGGCCCCGCTCTCCCCACCTGCAGGAAACTTCATGAGAGGTGAAACAAGTCTGTGGGTATCTATCTTTCCCTCTCCCCTCTCAATTTCTCTCTGTTCTATCAAATAAAATGGAGCTCCAGGGATAACACTAGAGGCAAAACACACACACACACACACACACACACACACACTGAATGTGAAATCATTTTAACACGATGTGAAACAATTTGTTTAGCCTATGCTCTTTTCTGGGAGGTGGTTCAGTGACTAGAGCGACTGACTTGTAAGCACGAGGTCCAGAGTTTGATCCCTGAAATTGCATATGCCACGATAATACTCTGGTTCTCTATTGCATTCACAAATTAACCGTTTGATTCAAGAAAAAAAATGGAATCTAAAAATATGTATGGAAAAGGTAATTCCATCACTAAAAATTCCAGGTGATGAGAGAGCATTGCTCTACCTCTCCCTGCCAGAGGGTAGTAAGATAGAAAACAGTGGATGTTTTCTTGTGTCTGAGATTAAACAGCCTGTAATACTTTTAAATTCTTGGGCACAGCAGCAACACCCAGCCCAGAAGGAATTCTTCTTCATTCTTTTTGTCCTAAGCATGCAGACTGCAGGGGGGAAAGGCCTTTCTGCCCTCTGCGTGCCTTGTGTCGGGGTCTGAGGACACCCATGGGGTCACAGGGAGAAAGAGAACTTTGAAATAGGGCAGTGCAGAAATGCCAGAGGCAGTGTAGCTCAGAGGGAGAGTTCAGGACTCGCACGTGTGAGGCTCCTGGTTTAATCCCAGCGCCGCACATGTTGGGGTCGTGATCTGACCTCTCTCAGAAGTAAGTAGTCAGAGGGTTAGCACAATAGCTCATTGGATAGTGTGCTGCTTGGCTATGCACACAGCCCGGGTTCAAGCGCTGAGATCATTGCACTAAAGGAAGTTCTGTTCCTATGTTGACCTCCACTCTGTCTCGCTAGCTCTGGCGTCCTATCTGAAAAAGTCAGTCTGAAGTGGCGAAACCCCAGTAGCAACAGATAGATTATTGTTTTTTTAAATTCATTTTTATTATCTTTATTTATTGGATAGAGACAGCCAGAAATCTAGAGGAGAGGGGGAGATAAACAGGGAAAGAGACAGAGAGACACCTGCAGCCCTGCTTCACCACTCGTGAAGCTTTTGCCTCGCGGGTGGGGACCGGGGACTTGAACCTGGGTCCTTGCACATTGTAATATGTGCACTCAGCCAGGTGTGCCACTGCTCGGCCCCAAATAGATTAATTTTTAATTCAACAAACAAGCATGAGCAAGTGAGGGTCAATGCTAATACACACACAAAATTTTTTTTTCCTAAAATAAGCTTGTTGTCTACTACTCTCTGTTATAGCTACACTAATAAAAGAGAAATAAAGATAATTCAAAGGAGAGAGATTTCTTTAAAAATCACCCGAGGGCCAGGAAGATAGCGAAGCATGTTAGAGGCACAGATTCAATTCTTGCCACCACCTTATGCCTGGGCTGAACAGTATTATGGTCATTCATTCTCCCCTGTCATTCTCTCTCTCCTTCACACACACACACACACACACACACACACACACACACACACACACACAAAAGAATGAAAAGAAAAGAAATAGGCCAGTGAAATTGTTCGCTTGGATAGCACACTTGACTGCCATATGCAAAACCCAGGTTCAAGTCCAACCTCAGCTGCATTGAAGGGAATTTTGATGCTGTGGTTCCCCCCACCCCACCCCCTGCCTACTCATTTCTATTAAGAAAGAAGGAAGGAAATAAAGTGGTGGTATCAAAATTAATATTTGAATAATGTAGTTTACTGAACATGTCATCTCAGACTGTGTGTAAGCCAGTGTCAGAGACTATCATTATTTAAATATTTATTTTACTTATTTCTTCCCTTTTGTGGCACTTGTTTTATTGTTGTAGTTATGATTGTTGTCATTGTTGTTGGATAGGACAGAGAGAAATGGAGAGAGGAGGGGGAAGACAAAGAGGGGGAGAGAAAGACAGACACCTGCAGACCTGCTTCACTACTTGTGAAGAGACTCCCCTGCAGGTGGGGAGCCGGGGGCTCGAACCGGGATCCTTAGTCGGTACTTGCACTTTCCGCGACTGTTATCATTTTAATTCCACTCAGCGATTTCAGAAAACATATCTCTCCTTATATCACAACAGGAAGTTTTATTGAGAAAAATAACATTTAGCACCATAGTTACTTTTTGTCCAAACTATTTGACATTGCTTAGTTAGTTCTGTGAGTGATGTTTCTTTACTGTCAAGTTGTATTGTCTTAGAGAATATTCTCAAAGAACTCATTTGTACTTGTGAACTGAAATTTCTGCCATCTGTATACAGCTTACCATGTCCATTAATGGGACTTTACTATTCTAGGAATTAAATGAGGAAGAAGACTGGCGCTGGGCGGTGGTGCACCAGTAGAGAATGGTTTCAAGCTTCTGCCCCTCACCTGCAGAGGGGGAGCTTCATGGTGCAGATATCACTCTTCTTTTCCCCTCTCTCTTCTCTATTTCTTTGTTTCTATTAAAAAAAAAAAAAGAGAGAGGGAAGCTGGGAGGGGGAAGACCACCAAGAATGATGGAATTGTGCAGATACCAAGCCCCAGCAATAAGCCAGGTCAGGGCAAAAGAGGGAAAAGAAGGAGACATTTCCTTACATACGATCAGCATCAAGTCATTTGCAGAGCCATCTGGCAAGCTTTGGGCGCTGGGAAGGACTAGGTGATCTGAGAGAGAAGCACTAATTTGGAAGGTTGGCCAGAGAAGGCCAAACTCAGCCTGGGACTTACAGATGAAGACTGGAAGGTTGGTTTCACCAACTAAGACTGCAGAGCCCTCAACGCAACGACTGCCACCTCAACATGCTTCAGCTCAGACTGTGTCCAGAGACTTCACGTGTGGAATGACGACCCTTCAGCTTCATTCATTCGGGTGAGATGTTTCCTTTCATAGTATTCTCTAATTCCATCCCAGGTGGTTTACTTTCTAACAAAGTCCCAAAACCTAGATATAGACCAGGTTCTGTGAGAGAGAGCGTATGTTCACACGTATCCATAAATTACTGCAAAATATATACCTGAAAGCAGAAGTACACTGGAGTTTGCAGTGAGTACCCCCCTAACACTTCCTCTCCACTATTCCAAGCTTTGGGTCCATGATTGCTCAACAATTTGTTTGGCTTTGTATGTTAACTCTCTTTTCAGCCACCAGGTTCCAGATGCCATCAGGATGCCGGCCAGGCTTCCCTGGACAGAAGACCCCACCAATGTGTCCTGGAGCTCTGCTTCCCCAGAGACACACCCTACTAGGGAAAGAGAGAGGCAGACTGGGAGTATGGACCGACCAGTCAATGCCCATGTTTAGCGGGGAAGCAATTACAGAAGCCAGACCTTCTACCTTCTGCAACCCTCAACGACCCTGGGTCCATGCTCCCAGAGAGGTAGAGAATGGGAAAGCTATCAGGGGAGGGGATGGGATATGGAGATTGGGTGGTGGGAATTGTGTGGAGTTGTACCCCTCCTAGCCTTTTTGTTAATTTATCCTCTCTTAAATAAATAATAATAATAATAAAAAGACTGCAGTGCCCAGGTAAGTCCACTCCATTGTGGAACCAGGGCACACTTAGCGCTGGTCCACTTTGCTGGGCCGTGGGATGCACCACCTCTGGTTTCTTGTCTATGTTTCTTCCCTGGGAGGAGCCAGTGGGGGAGAGCTAAGGGTGAGGTTCCTGAACTGGAAATGCTCTGGTCTATCCCTGGGCACACTCCCCCGCCTGGTAACACATGATGATGGCCTGGGGTGGCAAGGAAGTCACGATGACCTTGTCTGGACTTGAGATTTATTTTTAGGAGACAGCTTCATTGGCACCAGGACCCAGACTGTTCTGTGTTTTCGGAGATGTGGCTAAAAGGATCTACTATACAACAGCAATGTTCTAGGTTTACAGTTTCCTGACTAATTCCACCATAAACTTAATTGCTTTTTCTTTGGCTTTGAAGCCCAAAGACTCTCCTTAGAAAAGGTTCCTTCCTACTTCACACACACACACACACACACACACACACACACACACACACACACGAAGTAATGACTTGAATGTCCAAGTGCCAGGGCTCCTTGACTCATTCTCCAAATGGTGACTTCTGCCTGGCCCAGTGGCCGGACTTACCTCTTCAGGAGGTGATGTCAGAGAGGAGCCATTTTGCCAACATGCTCTGGAGTGTGGAGAAGCAAAATGCCCAGCTGTCTCTGCTCCCAAACTCTGTCCTGAGTGCTACTGTGAGTACTAGGGGTTACATCTCATCATGGCCCAGTGTGGTGTAGGAATCCTGCCACACGATTCACCTACATGATATCAGATCTCACCTCATTCTCTCTTTTTCTATTATCTTTATTTATGGGTTAGATACAACCAGAAATCAAGAGGGAAGGTGAAGATAGAGGGAGAGAGAGACAGAGAGACACCTGCAGCACTGCTTCACCACTTGCGAAGCTTTCCCCCTGCAGGTGGGGATGAGGGGCTTGAACCTGGGTCCTTGTGCACTGTAACACAGACGCTCAACCAGGTGCACCACCACCCGGCCACTCATCTCATTCTCTAGCCAACCCTGGAAGCCAGACTGCATACTGGATCTGCAGAGGAAGAGGCCGAGGCCCCAGTGAGAATTCTAGATGTCATGTAAGGATACTTAGAGGCGGTGCTGGTGGTGGAGGTGAGGGGAGGGTTGGGACTCCAATTCAGCTCATTTGCCTCTGAATCCAGGACTCCTTCCATTACTCTACCCCAAATCAAATTCATTTCCTGAGGCTGCCATAACAAATGACCACAAACTGGGTGGTTTCAAAAACAACAGGGATTTATTCTTTCTCCAGTTGTAGAGAGCAGAACTCCAAAATCAAGGTGTTGGCAAGGTAGGTCCCTTCTGGAGAGTCTGAGGGAGGCTCTGTTCTATGCCTCTCGCCAAGCTTCCAGTGGCTGCTGGCAACCCTTGGTATTTGTTGGCCTGTAGACCCATCAGTCCCATCTGGGCCTCTGTCTTCATGAGGCTCTTACAGGTCCTTCTTCTTCTTAGGAGGACTGTAATGAGTCAAGAGCAGAGGCACCATGGACAAGGCCGTTAAGACAGAATAAGGAACATGTGAGGCTGATGTTCTAGGTTTCATGCCTAAACCAGGAGAAGCCAGGGGCCAGCTGGTGGTGCATCTGGTTGAGTGCACACACTACAGTGCACAAGGACGTGGGTTTGAATCTCCCGGTCCCCACCTGTAGGGAGAAAGCTTCATGAGTGGTGAAGCAGGGCTGCAGGTGTCTCTCTTTCTCTCTCTCTCTCTCCCTTTAATCTCTCCATTTCTGGCTGTCTCTATGCAATAAATAAAGATAATAAAAAATAATGAAAAAGAAAAATGGGAGAATCATTGAGGTACCCCTGTAAGAATTTAATGTATGCAAGATACTTAGCCCCAGGCCTAGCATCTAGGAAGAATGTACCTATTATTAGTTACAGAAGTACAAGTCATACAATGACTCCCACCTCACTGTGTTGGTCATTACGCCAGGTCCCCTGCATTGATTGCTTGATGCTGAGGTCTATTTACATCATCACTGTTTTGCCTGAGACCCGCCCTGCCTGCAGGGTGTTGGTTTAATCCCATTGGTTAGAACCTTCGCAACAGCTGCTGTGGAAGCTTGCTACCTTCTCGCTCTTTTTTTGCTCCACCCCCTCTCCTAGCCATTTCCTTTCCCCACTTGCCACTTCCGGTTAAAGAGATATATAAAAGACATTGTATCTGGTCAATAAAAAATTGCATTGCGTTCCCGCCCAGCCACAAGTTCCTGGTCTCCTCTCTCTCAGGCGACACTACCCGACGTCACTGGGCTACGGCTGACAGATGCTCCGTGACAGGCACCTAGTGTCTTTCCCATCTCTTCCTCAGGTTTTTGTATTTCAGATGCTCTGGCCTGTGGCTCAATTTATGCCAGGGTCTTTGTATTTGTAATTCTTTCTGTCTGACTTGGTTCTGCTATCTTTGAAGAAAATTAGGGGCCAGGTTGGGGTGCATTCAAGAGAACACACATGCTGTCATGCTTGAGGACCTGGGTTCAAGCCCCTGACTCCTACTTGCAGCAGGAAAGCCTCATGGGTGGTGAAACAGTGCTGCAACTCAATCTCTCTCTCTCTCTCTCTCTCCTTATCTATCTTACTTTCTATCAAAAAGAACTAAAAGGAAAGGGGAAAATGACTACTGGGTAGCGGTGCATTCTCTAGGCATGGAGCCCCAGTGATAATTAGGAAAAAAAAAACTGTTTTGAGATTTTTTTTTCACTTGAAGAGCCTCTTTGAAATGCCATCCCTTAATAAAACAAAACTCCACCCTAGTCTTCCTTTAGTAAGTTGGGCCCTGTAAGCAGTTTCTTTAAAAGTTATTATTTAATTTTCCCTTTTGTTGCCTTTGTTGTTTTACTGTTTTTGTGGTTATTATTGTTGTTGATGTTGATGTCATCGTTGTTGGATAGGACAGAGAAAAATGGAGAGAGGAGGGGAAGACAGAGAGGGGGAGAGAAAGAGAGACACCTGCAGACCTGCTTCACCGCTTGTGAAGTGACTCCCCTGAATGTGGGGAGCCAGGGGATTGAACTGGGATCCTTACACTGGTCCTTGCGCTTTGCACCATGTGTGATTAACCCAACACGCTACCGCCCGACCCCCTGTAAGCAGCTTTTAAAATTGTCTTTTAAACACCAAATCTCATCTGCTATATTCTTACCTTTAGGTTCCTGGTTATTAAGCAATCTGTTTTGCTTTATATCTTAATGCTTTTCAGCCACCAAATTGCAGATGCTACTATGATTCCATCCTGACTTCCCTGGGCAGACAACCTCACCAGTGTGTACTGGAACCTCCCCTCTCCAGAGTCCTGCCCACCTAGGGAAAGACAGAAACAGGCTGGGGGTGTGGATCCACCTGCCCAAGTCCATGTTCAGTGGAGAAGCAGTTACAGAAGCCAAACTGCCCACCTTGTACTCCCCATAAAGATCTTTGGTATGTGCTCCGAGACGGATAAAGAACAGGGAAGCTTCCAATGGAGGGGACGGGATACGGAGCTCTGGTGGGAACTGTATGGATTTGTACCCTTCTTTTAAATTTTTTTTGTATTTATTTATTTTCCCTTTTGTTGCCCTTGTTGCTTTAATTATTACTGTTGTTGATGTCATCATTGTTGAATAAGACAGAGAGAAATGGAGAGAGGAGGGAAGACAGAGAGGGGGAGAGAAAGATAGACACCTACAGACCTGCTTCACTGCCTGAGAAGCAACTCCCCTGCAGGTGGAGAACTGGGGGCTCAAACCGGGATCCTTACACCAGTCCTTGCACTTTGTGCTGTGTGTGCTTAACCCACTGCGCTACCACCCGACTCCCAGATTTGTATCCTTCTTATCCCACAATCTTGTCGATCATTATTAAGTCACTAATAAAAAAATGTCTTTTTGTTTATGAGTTGATAGAGTAGATATTTACACATGAGACTCCTCTCTGCTGGCCCTGGTCTCCCTCTGGCAGAGCATAAACTTTGTGGATGACTGAAGCTCTGGTGTCTGTGATAGTGAGTGGCAGATGATCCTTCTCTGTCCCTGTTTGCTGTGTGTGTGCTACACAGATGACTGGAATACGAGGCCTAGGCCTGCAGTTTGCTCTTCACTTTGTGAAGAGGAGGACAGTGAGCATCTATCTCACATGGCTCTCACTGTGTTCTGTGCCTTGATTCACTTTGCATCTACTTTTATAGGTGAAGAAACATACCTGGAGAGCCAGTTATCTAAGACCACAGTGTGTAAGGGCAGGGGAGCCAGAATTTAAATCCATGCCCACCCATCTCTGTGCCTGCCTGCTTGCCCTCTCCCCAAGTCATGGCCATCCTGATTTAGATTCTAGGGGGGATGGACAGAGATGGCATTTGTCCCCATCAGGGGGCTCCATGGGAAACTCTCCAACTCCAGCTCCCAGAAGAGGGTCCTGGCCTCTTGAATTCTTGGCAGGAGGCATGAGATGTGCCTGGATCCTCCTGTCACTGACCTTGAAGAAGTGTCTTAGGAAACTCTTTTAATCTAAAATCCCCTGCAGCTCCCAGCCACCCACATCTTGAATGGTGCCAGCAGAACCCTCTCATATTTGACATTCTTTCCCGGGGTTCCTGACCCCTGCATTCTCCAGCACAGCTTAGCACAGCTCTGTTCTGTGTTCCCACCTCCACGGCTTTGGGGAAGGAGGGGTGGGCTGTGGGAGGGAAGGACCAGAGGCCTTGAGCCAGTCTATAGCAGGCAGAGTGGCAGCCACTGGGCAGCTTTGCCGCCACACAGCCACCTTCAGCAGAGGGTCTAGGAAATGTCACGACAGGTTGGGGTCCTCCAAGGGAATTCTGGGGCCAGGGGCCACAGGAGTGTGGTTCAACATACACCAACCAGTCTGACTCCACAAGCCCTGGACCCATCAGGCAGGCCAGCAGAGTCATCTATGTAGCCAATGTGGGTAGGTCTGTGCTCAGACAAGGCAGGGGGTCCTGAACCCCAAATCTGCTAGGCCACCCAGCACTGAAGTTTACTTCGACACAGTTCCTCTGTCAGAAGCCAGCTTGTGTGTTTAAGGAACCAGGTCGTCACTTGTTTCTGGCCTAGGCCCTTTGCTTTCACTACTAGGAGTGCTGTCACGGCTTCTCTCTCAACTTGTACATGGGTCAAGATCCAACTCGGGTCTTAAATCCATCCTGGGTTAGCCTGTCCACCTCGGCTCCCTCCTTCCTTGCTCCTTGCTGGGGCCAAGTGTCTTTCTAGAGTACAGACCTGATGGGAGAGAGGTTGTTGCCCTTGCTCAGGATAAACCCATGACTTTCCACCCTCCTGGGGCTGTGCTTCTCTATGTGTTCAGCCTCATCTTTGCTTTGTTTAACCACAAGACTTACTTCAGCTCTGGCAAAATAGCTCCCCTGGACAGTGTGCTTGCTTCCCCATACTTGCGATCCAGGTTCGAGGCTAACACTTGCCCCCGCCCCCACCCCCACACACTGGGGGAAGTTTTGGTTACTATGGGTCTTTGTCTCTCTCTATCTCTGTCTTTCTCTTTGTCTCTCTCTCTGTCTCTGTCTTTCTCTCTGTCTCTCTCTCTGTCTCTGTCTTTCTCTCTGTCTCTCTCTGTCTCTCTCTGTCTCTCTCTCTCTCTCTCTCTCTCTCACACACACACACACACACACAAGCAAGCACATCAACTCAGAGTAGCAAAGCCCTGGAGACAACAAAAGGCAGGTTCTTCCGGGCACCCTGGCCACTATTCATTAGATTTTTCTCTTTCTTTGTCCAGGCCTTTGAGCACATGTCTCCCTCACGTACTAGATGGGAGAGCTCACCCCTCATGGGGCCAGGCAGTGGTGCACCTGGTTAAATACTCATATCCCAGCACACAAGGACCCGGGTTCAAACCCCTGGTCCCCACCTGCGGGGGGGGGGGGCTTCATGAGTGGTGAAGCAGGGCTGCAGGTGTCTCTCTGTCTCTCTTTCTCTCTATCTCTCCCTTCCTCTCAATTTCTGGCTGTCTCTATCCAGTACATAATAAATTAATGAGAAGAGGGTGTACCCTCCAATGCACACCCTTCCACCAGCCTCAGAATGTGACCTGATTTGGAAACAGGGTTGTTGCAGATAGAACCAGCGAAGGCGACACTATGTTAGAATCCAGTGGGTGCAGGTGTCTCTGCTCCCCACGATGTTCCTCTTCAGGCTGAGTGAACACTCACACCCCCAGGCCTGAGGTCTGCAGTGGTGGCTGAGGAGTCAGTGGCACATGAAGAGAAACTTGACTAAGGGGGAAGAGCTGGAGAGAGCGTCCTTCTTTCCTTGGCAGATGGCATGGGAGACCTGGCTTCCTTGTGGCCGTCCTGGGCCAATCCTGTGTGCCTATCACGGGTGTCTGCTGAGCAACCCCTCCCTTGAGACTTGCTTCTCATCTCTTTCTGTCTCCTCCTTTTGTCTTAGCCCTAGGCTGGTACCTTAAAATTGAGCATCAAGCTTTTGGATATGTGTTCTCTCTTTTTCTTTCTTTCTTTCTTTCTTTCTTTCTCTCTCTTTTTTTTTTTGCCTCCAGGGTTATTGCTGGGGCTCAGTGCCTGCACTATGAATCCACTGCTCCTGGAGGCCATTTTTCCCATTTTGTTTGCCCTTGTTGTTATTGCTGTTGTTGTTGTTGGATAGGACAGAGAGAAATGGAGAGAGGAGGGGAAGACAGAGAGGGGGAGAGAAAGACAGACACCTGCAGACCTGCTTCATCACCTGTGAAGCGACTCCCCCTGCAGGTGGAGGGTTCGAACCAGGATCCTTACACTGGTCCTAGCTCTTTGTGTCATGTGTGCCCAATCCGCTGTGCTACAACCCAGCCCCCTTTTTTCTGTTTGCTTCAGGCTTGCTTTATAGACAGCCTAGTCTAAAACTGTGGTCAAGTAAAAGTAAAAAAATAAATAATCCATACTTTACCCTGCTTCCAACTTTGAGGGTCATAAGCATTGCAAAGTCACTGATGAACTCTGCGGTCTAAGAGAACAACCGTTTGGTGGACCGGCTGACGCTTAACCAACATGTACTAGAGCTAAACCTGGCTCTGAACACTTACACAGAGCAGCTTGCTAACATTTACACCGGAACGGTCTGCAGTAGGTGCTGTTATGGTGACTATTTTGAAAAGTGAGCAGCCTGGAAGGTGACATGTGGAACCAGACTCAACTGTGAGGCTCCGAGTTCAAGCCAGGGCATTGCACGTGGTTTTCATAGCAACACTCTGGCTTTCTCTCTCTGCCACTAGTAAATAAATATACATTTTAAACAAGAAACACTGCAGCCCAGAACTTCTCAGTAGTTTGTGTCAGTAATACAGCTAGTGAGTGTTCATAATTGGAGGAAGTGCTCAGAACCACGGTGCCACATCTATTTATGCTGTAGCCAAGGGTCTCTTGAAGTTTTTGATGATGAATTAAAAATGCATCATCTTGGGGGCCGGGCGGTAGCACAGCTGGTTTGAGCGCACATGGTGCAAAGCGCAAGGGCCAGCAGGGGCTCCTCACCTGCAGGGGGGTGGCTTTGCAGGTGGTGAAGCAGGTCTGCAGATGTCTCTCTCTCCTCCTCCCTGTCTCCCCCTCCTCTGTCAGTTTCTTTCTGTCCTATTCAACCACAGCAGCAACAACAACAGTGTAAAAAAAAAAGGCCTCCAGGAGCAGTGGATTCGTGGTGCAGGCAGTGAACCCTAGCAATAACCCTGGAGGCAAAACAAAAGCATCACTCTTAGTATCAACTGCTCTGCTGTTGCTCTAAGTTTTATCTTGACTATTTGCAGAGATGTCAGGACAGCTAGAAAGAATCTTTTTCTTATTATTTAAAAATTTTTTGGGATTGCTTGTCAGGGTTACTGCTGCAGCTTGGTACTTGCACAACCAATCCTCATCTCCCTGTCATTCTTGTTTCCTTTCTAAGAGAACAGAAAACAGTTGAAAGGGTATGGGCTATAGAGAGGAAAAGGGAGAGAGGGAGAGAGAGAGAGAGAGAGAGGCATTTGCAGACCCCCTTCAGTATTTGTGAAGCTTTCCCTCTGTAGGTGGGAACTGGGGACGTGGACCTGGTCCCTGCACATGGTACTGTGTGGTCATCCTATTTGTCACATTTTAATGATTACTTATTTATTTCTTCATTACCACCAGATTGCAAGGGTATTGCTGGGGCTTAGTTCCAGCATGACCCTACTACTCCCTGTGTTCATTTTATTTTTCCTTTTAGATAAATAATTAGAGACAGAAGGGGCTGGGCAGTGGGTACCCAGTTAAATGCACATACTGGCACGCACAAGGACCTGGGGTCAAGCCCCTGGCTTCCCACCTGCAAGAGGATGCTTCATGAGCAGTGAAGCAGGTCTGCAGGTCTCTATCTTTCTCTTTGGCCAGCACCAAGCCCCAGTGATAACCCTAGAGGCAAATAAAAAAGAGAGTGAGAGAAAGAGAGAGGGAGAGGGAGAGAGGGGAGAGATCCCGCAGCACCACTCTGTGGTTTGTGAAGCTTCCTCCACACAGGTGCTGCCGCATGATGACTGAGGGCCGGAGCCAGTTCCCTGCACATCATAACACGTGCATGCTACTAGTGAGCCATCTTCTGGGCCTCAGACAGCACCCATTTACCCTCGTCTGTTCAGAAAGCAGGCTCAGCTGTCTGAGGAACTCGCAACTTTGTTAAGTATTTGCAGCAGGGAAAGAAGGAGAAAGGGAGGTCAAGGTTGTCCTTGCAAGAAGACCAGGAGTCCTGGCTCAAGAGCAGGTCACCAGTGGAGAAATCTTAGCCTCAGTTTCCATTCCCTGCTGTGACTTCGGTTTGGCAGGAGAATTTAAGAATTTAAAGACGGGTGCTGTCTTTGTTGATCTCACAGCAGCCTATGACACGGTTTGGCACCGTGGTCTCCTAGTCAAGATCTCAAGATCTCAAGATGCCTGCCTCCATGGGTGGCCAACACTATATCGTTTCTTCTCCAAAACAGAAGATTCTGGGTGCATCTGGGTGACAAGTCTAGCAGATGGAGACTCGTCTCAAGTGACCTCCCCCAGGGCTCTGTTCTGGCTCCTATGCTATTCAATATTTACATCAATGACCTCCCAGAAACTTCTTCAAGGAAGTTCATCTACGCTGATGACATCTGCAGTGCAACTCAGGCATCCAAGTTCGACATCCTCGAGGAAACACTCACCAAAGACATGTCTCTGATATCTGATTACTGTAAAAAATGGCGACTAATCCCTAGCACTGCAAAAACGGTATCATCCGTTTTCCATCTACACCATGCCTCGGCCTCGCGTGAGCTTAATGTGCAGCTTGGCGATACGAGAATCCGGCATGAAGCCCAGCCAGTCTATCTTGGCGTTACTCTCGATCGCTCTCTGTCATTTCACGAACATCTCATAAAAACTGCAGCAAAGGTGAGCGCGAGGAATCACATCATTGCAAGACTGGCCAGCTCCTCATGGGGCGCGAGCGCTTCCACACTACGATCATCCTCTCTGGCATTATGCTATTCCACTGCAGAATACTGTGCCCCAGGATGGTTCCGTAGCCCCCATGTCCACTTGGTCGATTCCAAATTATATTCCTCCATGAGGATCATTTCTGGAACCATCCGTTCCACCCCGGTTCCATGGCTGCCAGTTCTTAGCAACATCACCCTGCCAGATATTCGTCGGGATGCGGCATCATCTAAGTTCATTTCCCACGTCTACGCTCGACCGGACCTGCCAATCTACGTGGATATCTTCGCCCACCCTGTCCAACGCTTGACGTCTCGTCACCCAATCTGGTCCCCTATGCCTACACTGAACTTCTCTGTTCCAGTCTCTTGGAAACAGAATTGGCAGTCAGCTGAGGTCAAGAACAAACACCTCATCACAGACCCCTGCAAGCGTCCACCCGGCTTTGACCTGGCACGTTATGATCGGGCCCTCCTCAATCGCTATCGAACAGGCCATGGCCGGTGCGCCGCTATGTTCCATTGCTGGGGAGTCAGAGACGACCCGAACTGCCCCTGCGGCTCCAGACAGACTATGACCCACATAGTCAACGACTGCCACCTCTCCAGATTCAAAGGAGGTCTCGAAACTTGACATCAGGCTCAACCTGACGCTGTTGACTGGCTACGGAAGAAGGACAAACGCTAGAAGAAGAAGGCAGGAGAATCTTCTTCAAATACACTTATACTCATCAATTGTCTTATTTATTTGTTGGTTTATTTCGTGGTTTGCACAAGCAGCCCTGGTCAAGAGGGAAACCAGAAGAAGCTGCCCGGATGGTGACACGTGGTTTGGAGCAGCCGAGAACAGTCGCGGAAGCAGTGCAATGCACACACCTGCCAGGGGTGCTGTCCGTGGCTGTGAGTGGGAGTCGGTACCCACATGCCGAGGTTTGGGTGGGGTGGCCAACTGCAGGACTGTAATCATTCCGAATACGGTCTGGCTTATCTGAGTGCTCTGGGGTGGAGCCCAGCACTATCACAGAACACCAGGAAGTTCTGACACTGGCGCCTGGAGGCCTGCCCTGTCTGAGGCGAGGCCTGGGTTCCAGCGGGAGTGTCCACGGTGAACAGCATCACAGTGACAGCCTGGCGCTGGGCGCTCACTTCCTTCAAGGTCTCTGCGCAGCTCTGACTTGCCTCTGTCGATGACGTTTTGGCTTGGAACCTTTTCTTTTTTATTCTAAATTTAATGTATTTATTGATTTACTGAATAGCGACAGCTAGAAATTGAGAAGGGGGAGATAGAAAGGGAGAGAGACCCCTGCAGACCTGCTTCACCATCTGTGAAGCTTAACCCCCTGCAGATGGGGACTGGGGGCTTGAACATGGGTCCTTGCACATTGTAACATGTGCACTCAACCAGGTGCACCACCACCTGGCTCCTCAGAAACCTCTTAGTTGTGGGAGCTGTCTTATGTGTTGTGAGGTGTTGAATAGCAGGTCTAGTCTCTGTCTTCGACTGTGACAATGAAACTGTCCCCAGACATTGCCAGACGTTCCCTAGGGATCAAAATCCTCAACGTCTGAGAAGCTGAGGTCTGTTGGGGGAAGAGGCCCCTTCACAAGGCTGTCCACTGTCCAGCCCGCTGCAGGAGACCTGATCAGGAGACAGAGACTGTTCCTCTGTGTGGAAGGGGTCCTGTCACATGGAGTGACTCACCAAAGCTCAGTGGTTGGCACAACCACTTGAGAGAGAATTATAATGGGTCCATCTTTCCGGGGTGGTTAACATGACAGGTTTCTGGCTTTAACTTTTTTCTTTTCTTTCTTTCTTTCTTTCTTTTTTTCTTTCTTTCTTTCTTTCTTTCTTTCTTTCTTTTTTTGCCTCCAGGGTTATTGCTGGGGCTCAGTGCCAACTTTATGAATCCATTGTTCCTGGTGGCCATTTTTCCCCATTTCATTGGATAGGATAGAGAGCAATTGAGAGAGGAGGGGGAGACAGAGAGGGAGAAAGAGAATCCTGCAGATCTGCTTTACTGCTTGTGAAATGTCCCCCCTGTAGGTGGGGAGCCTGGGGCTCGAAACCTGATCCTTTCTCGGGTCCTTGCACTTCGTGCAGTTTGCACTTCACTGGGTGCACCACCACCCGGCCCCCAGCTTTAACTTTCTTTCAAACCACATATGTGTAGAATATGATATCCTCTGTAATATTCACTCACCCACTCACTCACCCACTCATGCACTCACTCACACACTCAAAAATCTGGGTTCAAGCCTTTGGTTCCCACCTGCAAAGGGAAGGCTTCCTAAGTAGTGGAGCAGCGCTGCAAGTCTCTCTTCCATCCTGTCCTGCCTCTCTCTCCCTCCCACTTTAGCTTTCTCTCTGTATCTATCAGAAAAGAAAAGAAAAAAAAAAAAAAAGTCCAGCAGGAACTGCAGAGTTGTTGTGAAGACACCAAGCCTCAGCAATAACCCTGGTGACCAAATAAAATAATGAAAATAAAATAAATCAAAGAAAACGAGGGAAACTGCTCACAAGATTTCACAATATGTGAAAGTATAAAATACTTTTGTGCTCATGTCAAAACACTGCCTCCGTGTTCAAAGGGAAAACAGAACAAATTAAAAGAAAACATTCCTTCCCCTCCTCCTTTCTATTTCAGTTGACTCCTATAAAACTTAAAATGACGTGGGTGTCTTGGAGTATGTTTCTGCTGGACAGGACGGAGTTTCCCTGTGCTTGCTGGCGAACTGAGTAGTCTTGTGGGCACACTGGCTCAGGTCTGACAGCCTACATTGTCTTCCTCCACCCTCGCATCTTGTCTCCTTCTCAGGGAGACTTCTACCTGCTTTATTTAGAGACCGTGCTCAGGAAAACCCCTTTAAAATGTCCTGCAAGGGTTGGGTGGCGGTGTAGCTGATGGAGTGCACACATTCCCGTGTGTAAGGACCAAGGTTCGAATCCCTACACCCCTCCTGCAAGGGGAAGCTTCACAAGTGGTGAATCAGGTCTGCAGATGTCTTTCTCTCTTCCTCTCTATCTCCCCCTCTTCTCTCTGCTAGTAAACAAAAACTAGTAAAGAGGAAAAGTGGCTGCTGGGAGTGGTGGATTCCTAGCGCCAGTGCCAAGCCCCAGAGACAACCTTGGTGACAATAATAAAAAAAAATCCTTGCATTTGCAGCTCAGGTGGTGATTAGACTGGTAAAGTATCTGCGTAGACAGTGTGATGTCTCAAGTTCAACCCAACACAGTATTTGACTGAGCAGTACTCTGGTCTTGCTCTCCCTTATAAAGTAAGTCTTAAAAGTTCACAGCTCCCTGCTTAAAACAAGGCTGTCAAACCTTTCAGAAAGGAGTCAGTAAGCCTGCTTCTCTGTATGCAAAACCCCACTGGGTGGGCCACTGCTGCTTTGTGTCAACCAGTCTCTCTATTGTGGCCACCTCAGAACCATTTCAGTGTTTCTCTTGATTTTATTTATCAGGGCACTTCTCAGCTCTGGCTTACGATGGTGTTGAGGACTGACGCTGGTATCTTGAAGCCTCAGGCACGAGAGTGTTTTGCAGAATCATGATGCTGTCTCCCCAACCCTTTCTTCTTCTACTTCTTCTTCTTTTTTAAACATTTATTTATTTATTCCCTTTTGTTGCCCTTGTTTTACTGTTGTAGTTATTAACTGTTGTTGTTATTTGATGTCATCGTTGTTGGGTAGGACAGAGAGAAATGGAGAGAGGAGGGGAAGACAGAGAGGGGGAGAGACAGACACCTGCAGACCTGCTTCACCGCCTGTGAAGCGACTCCCCTGCAGGTGGGGAGCCGGGGGCTTGAACTGGGATCCTAACACCGGTCTTTCCACTTTGCGCCACCTGTGCTTAACCCGCTGCGCTACCGCCCGACTCCCTCTCCCCAACCCTTTTCCAGTGTTTTCTTAAACCTTGTGACCTATCTTGTCTCTTCCAATGTTTTTCTCTGACCCAAGTGATTTCCTGTCTAAGAACTTCAATAAAAGCCTCGTGACATCTAGGGGAAGCCCAGTTTCCTCAGCTGGCTGTGAAAGTTCGCGGCCCACTGACGAGGAGCGTGAGGTTCGCGGCCCACTGACGAGGAGCGTGAGGTTCGCGGCCCACTGACGAGGAGCGTGAGGTTCGCGGCCCACTGACGAGGAGCGTGAGGTGGCTTTTCTTGCCACCAGGTCTCCTTCTTGCCTCAACCCAAGGAATATGTGTTCATGCACAGTGTCTACGGCTGGCATTTTCCCCTCTTCATTTCAAACAGCAAAACCTGCTTAGCCTTAACATCCTTTATTTTTAAACTTATTTTTATCGTTCTAGCTTTTCCCTTTTTAAAAAAAATTAAAGTAGCACCCGTTTATAATATTACAAGTTTCAACACTACGGCTGTGTACATGCACGTTTGTGCGCAGCTATGCTCAACACCAGAATTCTGGGGGCCAGATGGTGGTGCACCTGGTTAAGCACACACATTACAGTACTAAGGCTTCGGGTTCAAGCCCCTGGTCCCCCACCTGTAGGGGAAAGCTGTATGAGTGGTGAAGCAGGGCTGTAGGTATCTCTCTGTCTCTGTCCCTCTCTATCTGCTTCTCCCACCTCAATTTCTTTCTGAAGTAAAGTAGTATTTAGTTATAAAAAGACACTTTCAGGGGGCCAGGCGGTGGCACACCTGTTAAGCACACACATTACAATCCATGCCTTTCCTTTATGCACAGCTCTGAGAGACCTTTTAGCATTCTCCTCCTCCAATAAACCTTACAAGACTCATCTCTCCACAGTCAACTCTCTAATTGTCAGAAGATGTCTGCAGCAATTAATCGGACACACACACACACACACACACTTTCACAGCATCGCTCAACTCTGGCTTGTGGTGGTGCTGGGAATTGAGTCCAGGACCTAAGAGTCTCAGGCATGCCAATGTTTGCGTAACCATTGTGCTATCTCTGGGGCCTCCAGGATCTACTGTCTTATTGCCTTGAGGAAACTTTGGTAACTGGCTGTTCTTTACTGTTATTCTTATTTAAAGAGAGATAAAGAGACACAGAGAGAAGTGAGACTGCTCTGTCATGCACGGAGTCCCTCTGCTTTCATCCACGGTTCTCCCATGTGGTGCTGGGGCTTGAACGCAAGGCCTTGCTTGAGGTAAGGTGTTCCCTCTCCAGGGTGGGCTATTTCTCAGCCCCATTCCCACGGCAGTTATTCATTTCTTCTCTTCTCTTTCTTTTTTTGCTTCCAGGGTTATTGCTGGGGGCCGGTGCCAGCACTACAAATCCACTGCTCTTGGCTGCCATTTTTTCCATAGGACAGAGAAAAAATGGAGAGAGGAAGGGAAGATAGAGAGGGAGAGAGAAAGACAGACACCTGCAGACCTGCTTCACTACTTGTAAAGTGACCCCCCCCACAGGTAAGATAAGGGGCTTGAACCAGGATCCTTGCATGGGTCCTTGCACTTAGTACCATGTGTGCTTAACCAGTACACATCACGGCCCACATTTTCATGTATTTAATCTTCCTTGCTCATGGACTTTTGCAAATCCTTTCAACTTGTCTTTCAGGCTTTGACTCACCAAAGTCACTAGACAGGGACTTTTCAAGTGAGGGCTCTCCGTCGGTTAGAGGTTGATGGGGACTTGATTTTGGGTATTTCCTAACAGCTCCCCCACCCACTGGGCACGGCACACCTGGGCACTCTTCAGTGTTTACTGGCTGACTTCATGGAAGCCCCTTATTCAAAGCAACAGGTCATCTGGGGAGGAGGGGGAGCAAGCACCCTGGAGGACTTGAGGTAGCCTTTGAAAACAGCTGTCCCTCACATCCCTGCGCAAGCCATCCCAGCTCTGGGAAAGGTGAAGAGGGTGTGTCTGGCAGTGAAGTCCCGGTTCTCTGGCAGAACATCTGAGGAGCCGTCTCCCGGCTATCTGCTGGATCAGTGCTTTCCTCACAGAAGGTTCTCCTCCCTTAGGCAGCCACCTAGTTGGTTAATAATTGAACTGGCAAAACGAAGGCAATTAAACTGCACAGCAAACCGCATCCCGGTATCAAATGGTGCCGGGCCCTGGCTCCACGTCGTAAACCTGACTCTGGGCAGTGCCTGCCAAGGTGGGTGGTGCTTCCTGAAGGGCACAGTCTGCAGCACATCAAGCTTCTTCCCTCTCTTTACATGGCAAAGAAGTCACCCTTTGTTTGTTTACCTAAAAGGAGCACTACTACCTCTTCCCCACACCCCCAAGACAGCTGTGAGTAGGCTTGAAAAGGCAATCACGGGTTTCGGTGAATGCTACCCCTTTCCTCCCTCCCTCCCTCCCTCCCTCCCTTCCTTCCTTCCTTCCTTCCTCCCCCTTTCTTTTTTTTTTTTTTTTGGGGGGGGGGATCAGGCAGTGGTGTAATTGATAAGCACACACGTTACAGTGTGCGAGGACTCACGTTCAAGCTCCTGGTCCCCACCTGCAGGGGGAAAGCTTCACGTGTGGTGGTGAAGCAAGGCTGTAGGTGTCAGTCTGCCTCTTTCTGTCTCTATCTCTGTTCCCTCTCAACTTCTCTCTGTCTCTATGCAATAATAAATAAATTAAAATTTTTTTATAAACCTTATTTATTTTACTTGATAGAACAGAGAGAAATTGAGAGGGTAGAAGGAGGTAGAGAGGGAGAGATACAGATAGACACCTGCAGCCCTGCTTCACCACTCATGAAGTTTTCTCCCTGCAGATGGGGACCGGGGGCTTGAACCCGGGTCCTTGTGCCACTGTAATATGTGCGCTCAACCAGGTGCAACCACCATCCAGCACCTTAAGAAAAAAAAAATTAAAAGATTAAAAATACTTTCTTTTTAAAAATTATCTTTACTTATTTATTATTAGTTAGAGACAGCCAGAAATTGAGAGGGAAGGGGAGATAGAGAGGGAGAGATACAGAGAGACACCTGCAGCCCTGCTTCACCACTTGTGAAATGGTCCCCCTGCAGGTGGGGATGAGGGGCTTGGACCTGGGTCCTTTTACACGGTAACATGTTAACATGTGTGTTTACTTAGGTGCATCACCACCTGGTCCCACTCCTTTGGCTTTTAGTCTCAGGAGGGAGGGAGGGAGGGAAGGAGAGAGAGAGAGAGGGAGAGAGAGTGTGAGAGGCAGAGGGGGAGGGGAAGAGGGGGAGGGGAAGAGGGGGAGGGGAAGAGGGAGGGGGAGGGGGAGAGGGGGAGGGGGAGAGGGAGGGGGAGGGGGAGAGGGGGAGGGGGAGAGGGAGGGGGAGAGAGAGAGGGGGAGGGGGAGAGGGAGGGGGGGAGAGGGAGAGGGGGAGGGGGGGAGAGAGAGAGATCAGATTCCTATTAGGGCTCACTGACCTATCCAGCAGACAAAACTGGCAAAGAGTGTCTTCACTGGTCCTCCTTGGATTGAATGGGATTCCAGGGTCTTCTGAGGCTCCGTGTTCAGAGTGGCCAGCAGGTGTCTCTGTTCGACGCTGCTCAGGTGCCCTTGGCTCTCCAAGCCCTAGAAGCCAGCATGCAGAAAGGCCTCCCTCCTCCTGTAGCCAAACTGCACCATCTCCCTCACCCCAGAAAGCTTTGGGTAACCCTCGGGGTCCTGGTCTCTGCTGAGGAAGCAGGAGGGGGGCATCTTAGGGTCCAGGAGAGGGGACGAAGGCTGGGGAGACAAGACAAGGTGAGGCAGAATGGGGGCAGGGGACGCTGGGTTCCTGTGGAGTGGAAGAGGTACTTGTACTTTGCTAGTCAACAGAAAGGGTTGGGGGAGTGGGGGTTTTGGCTAGGAGGGAAGGGGAAGTGAAGTGTGCAGATCCTGGGTTTGTACTGAGATCTAACTCTTCCTACCCGTGCGGATTTAGGCCAATGCCCCCAGCCTGTCTGCTGTGCTGGCTTCATCTGCAAATTTAAGTTACAAGGGTGTTTGGGATATCTCCCTGAGAGCCCATGTGTGTGTATCATGTCTGCCACTTAGTTAAGTGCTCAGGGCGTCTTAACTGCTGAGCACTGAGTAAACAAGGTCGGCAAGAGGACGTGGTGCATGTTAGCATGGCCCCTTTGCCGCTGACCCCCTGCCCCTATCAAAGACAGGAAGAGGAAGCCAGTATAGACAGACGGTCCATGGGCATTCCCCTTCCTCCAGTCCCTCAGAGGTCTGCTACCACTGGCTGATTAGGTGCCATCTCTGAGGTGGAGGGAATTTCACCCAGAGAAGAATTGGAAACAGCTGCAGAATTGGAGGCATGAGGTGTTTGAACCAGCAGGACCTGGGAAGGATGTACCTGAGGGCTCCAGGAAGAAGCTAGTCTTTGGGGTAGATATCATGGGAGACCAGGGCAGTTCCCCCCAAATGGGAAGCAGCAAAGGAACTCTGTTAGCCCACCATCTTGAGAAGATATGCCAACTGGTCAGCAAGCACCTGGGGAGCAGAGTAGAGATTAGGAGCAAAGCTTAGTGTTCAAATTCTGATTCTCTCTCTGGGTATATGGCCTGAGAGAAAATGGACTGGATCCCTTCTTTCCTATTGGCCTTGAGGACATTCTGAGAACCCAATGAAGTGCCAAGTCAGTGATTATTACTGTGAGGGAGGAGGAAATGACACAATGGTCTAGTAAAGAACACCTTTCCCTCTGGGGCTGGGCGGTGACACACCTGGTGGAGGACCCAGGTTCAAGCCCCCAGCCCCCACCTGCAAGGGGAAAGCTCCATGAGTGTTGAAGCAGGGCTGCAGGTGTCTCTCTGCCTTTCTCCTTCTCTATCTCCCGCTTCCTCTCAATTTCTGGCTGTGTCTATCCAATGATAAATAAAGATAATTATATATATGTATATGTATATGTATATGTATATGTATATGTATATGTATATGTATATGTATATGTATATGTATATGTATATGTATCCCTGGGCCAGTTTAATTTTAACTCCTCTCCACTTTAAGGACAAAACATGGAAGGTTGGAGTCACTAGGGGGAAATCCAATCATTTTGCTAACCCAGAAAAGTTCCAAGGCCAAGTTCATTATAGGCCAAGTACAGATTTGGTCACCTGACTTTAAGTCAAGGGCTTTGATCTTTAAGAGCACCTCTATAAATTAAATGGTCCTTAAAGGAATAGTAAAGGGTCCTTCTAAGAACAGTGCCCTATGGGTGATTCAATCCAGGGAAATGCTTAGTTAGAAAAAAAATTATATGAGTGGTTATTCATGTTTTAGGACTTCTCAGAATCTTCAATATGTTTCTGTACACTGGGAATCTTTAGAGGTCATTCAGCTGAAGAGCGCCTCTCAAATGCATTAACAAGGCTTCCTTGTTTTCCTGGAACATCTCATGGAGTTAGTATTCGTGGAATATAGTTTGATTCCCGTGTGTGTGTGTGTGTGTGTGTGTGTGTGTGTGCGTGCGCGCGTGTGCACGCACGCGTGTTAAAAGCTTTAGGTTTGAGAATGCTCATGTTAAGTGTGAATAAAGGCTCTCCATTCATGCTACGAGGTTGAGTCTGCAAATAAACAGCCCAGAGTGAATGCGGAGTGCTTGATCCATGCTGATTAGTGTATACATACTTGACAAGAAGGCTCCGCATCAAATGACAGCACTTTTCAACTGTATGGTAAGATGACAAAGTTATTTTTATTTCCTTCTTATACTTATCTGCACTCTGTAAACATCCTACAGTGGGCATCTATCTCAAAAGCCAAAGAGAAAAGCCACTTTTTATTTTCATAATCAGTACTGTGGCATCTACTTGAAAATCCGCTGCTCCTCTGGGGATTAACTTCTGGGTCTTTGTTAGTGACTGAAACAAAAGGACCCTGGTTGTGTTCCTCAAATTCTCCCATGACTCTAAATTTGGTGGGGTGGCTCACACTCAGAAAGCCAAGAATAAAATTCAAAACAAGCGTGACAAATTGAAAACATGGCCCTACAGAAACCAGATGAAATCCAGTCGTGCAATTAGAAGGTGATATATTTAGGGCTAAGAGCTGCCATGCCATGTGTTTACAAAGACAAGACCAACTTCCAGTTGCTCAGCGCCTGTCACGTGAGCTTCTCTTTCAACTCTGCTTTGGTGCAAGTTTTGAAGGGGATGGGAGTTTGAAGGCTAAGGACTAGTAAGCCTAGCCTCCCCGTCCCCCCCTCCCCCCCCACACACACACATAACCACACATCTCAAGCCCACACAGAGTCATATCTTCTGAATCTTCTGAAACCGCCAACAGTGTTCTGCTATGATGAGAAGGAAGGGGTCTGTTAAATCAGTTCAGTCCCCCAACCCCAGCCCAGGGCTGCCATCCTGTGACTTCATCACATCAGGGTGACATCTGTTTGCTGCCAGCATTGCAGTGTCACATTCATTCTGGCCTCTGCCATGTGGAAGCAGGAAGGTTAGAACTTCTGGGACAGCTTACGGGTTGATGGGGGCCAACAGAGAAGACTTGAAATCCAAACCACGTCTGTGAAGCCCATCCTGGAAAACTCCGGGGTACCTGGTCATGGTCAACACAGTGTCTTGCCATCTTCAAAGCTGGCTGATTTCTGCACACATAAAAGGCCCATGACGTGCCCTGGTCCCCAGGCCATCCCCTTCCATAGTCTTGCATCAGTCAGCTCATCATTAGGCCGCTGAGCTGAGTCTGTGTCACCAGCCCTGAAAGGGCTCAGAGAGGTTGGAGGTTGTCCAAGCAGGAGCCACAGAAATGATCAAAGTCATGGAAACGAAGCCTTGTGAAGCAAGGTTAAAGGGATTGGAACTATGTCTCCTGGAAAAAAGAAAAAGAAAAAACAGAGAGAGGCTAAACGTCCCAAGTCCAGAAGCCAACCAAACAAACTCCATGTTAACCACAGTTTTATTCCCATGAGCTGCTTGCAGCAGAAGCCTCAAATGGAAGGAATATCCATTGCTTGCAGCCACAGAGATGATACATTTATTCTGCCCTGGGCTTTCTGTGACAAGTTCCGCATGGGGTGTCTCACTGCATCGCCACTGTGGTCCTCTGGCTTTTTAGGTGAGGCCAGGCAGAGACCTTAGGTAACACTGTGGTGGACATGAAGTTGAGCTCAGGAGGTCGGTCTGATACAGTTTCCCAACAACAAGCGATCTTTATGGGTGACCTCCATGAGATTCCTCCTCACCTTGCATCAAACTGCTAGCAAGGAAGGCTTGTTACATGACCTGAGGCACCAATCGGTCACCAGCCTCCACGTCAACAATGCATCTTGCCCCACCATGTCTCCTGTTGCAGACTTTAGTTGTGTTCATTTAGTGGGGGTCTAAGCCCCAGTGCCTCTGCCTCTGGCGACGTACAACTTTATAGACATAAGTAATGTAAAATGAGGTCAGTACGGCACACCTTAATGCAACATTCCTGGTATCTTTATAAGAAGAAGAGATTAGGGGTGGGGAGGGAGATAGCACAATGGTTATGCAAAGAGACTTTTTATGCCTCAAGCTCCAAAGTCCCAGGTTCAATCCCCCACACCACTATAACCCAGAGTGGAGTAGTGCTCTCGTAAAATAAATAAATAAATAAATAAATAAAAATAAAGGAGAAGAAAAAGGGGGGGGAGGAAGAAGAGGAGGGGGAGGGGGAGGAGAGTAGAGGGAGAAGAAGAAAGAAGAAGGAGGAGGAGGAGGAGGAGGAGGAGAAATAGTAGAGATAATCCAGAAAGAGAAGGATGAATATGGGATGGTCCCACTCATAGACAGAAGTTGAACAGAAGAACAGAAGGGAAGGCACAAAGAGAACACTTTGTGTTGGAACTGGACACTCTGGGGTGTTGGGGGTGGGAGGGTTTGAGGCCTTGGAACATGATGGCAGAGGGGAACCTAGAGAGGGTTAAATTGTTATGTGAAAAACTGAGAAATGCTACACGTGAACCAACTACTGTATTTTACTGTCCACTATGAACCATTAATCCCCCCAGTAAAAAAAAAAAAAAAAAGAAGGAGAGGAAGGAGAAGGAGAGGGAGGGGGAAGAGGAGGAGGAGAGATTAGGACACAAGTTACACAAAGAGGGAGAGCAAGTGGAGCCATACAGACAAGATGGCCGTCTATGAGCCAAGAAGAAAGGACGCAGCGGGTTAAGCGCACGTGGCGCAAAGCGCAAGGGCGTAAGGATCCCGGTTCAAGTCCCTGGCTCCCCACCTGCAGGGGAGTCGCTTCACAGGCCGTGAAGCAGGTCTGCAGGTGTCTGTCTTTCTCTCCCCCTCTCTGTCTTCCCCTCCTCTCTCCATTTCTCTCTGTCCTATTCAACAACAGTAAGAACAACAACAACAATAATAACAACAACGATAAACAACAAGGGCAACAAAAGGGAAAAAATAGCCTCCAGGAGCAGTGGATTCGTAGTGCAGGCAAAGGGAGAAAAAGAAGAAAGACCTCTGTAATTCTGTGCTGGTCTCTCTCTCTCTCTCTCTCCTTTTTAGCTTTCTGCTTCTCTGTTTCTATCTACAATTCTTTACTGATTGTCATTTTTTTTTTTTGCCTCCAGGGTTATCGCTGGGACTCAGAGCCTCCTCTACGAACCCACTTCTTCTTCTAGCGTTTGCCCTTCTTCCGTAGCCAGTCAACAGTGTCAGGTTGAGCCTGATGTAAAGTTTCGAGACCCCACTGCTCCTGGAGGTTATTTTCCCCCCATTTTTGTTGCCCTTCTTGTTGTTATTATTGTTATTGCCGCTCTTGTTGTTGTTGGATAGAAAAGAGAGAAATCGAGAGAGGAGGGGAAGACAGAGAGGGAGACAGACACCTGCAGACCTGCTTCACCACTTGAGAAGCGACCCCCTGCAGGTGGGGAGCTGGGGACTGGAACCGGGATCCTTGCGCAGGTCCTTGAGCTTCACGCCAAGAGCACTTAACTCACTGAGCCCCGATTTCCATTTTTTAATACTACTATAGACACTGTAAAGATTCACACCTCTCTGTGCTATAAGCCACACTGCCTCCTACCCTCTTACCCTTCTTCTCTCTCCTCCTCTTCTTATTTTTCTCAGTTTCAACAGGGGAAGTTAACCATGGGCGGGATGACCTTGTTGACTGCAAAACCAACTGGAACAGAGAGGCCTGGCAAGGTGCTCTTAAAACACAAGGCTGAAACAGCTTAACTGCCTCCTCAGGGGGATAATAAAATGGATCAGAGTGTGGAAACACAAATCCAGCCCATCTTGAACTATAGCGAAATTCCTGCAGATCAAAGAAGAACATGCTGGCTATCTTCCTGCCAGGGAAAATGTGGAATTAGGCCTTCATAATTAGACCTCCACTTAAAGGCAGGGGGATGATTACCACTGAATAAATAGAAGGAGAGGGAGGATTATGTTCCATGGGCCCCAGTCTAGGTGCCTCTGGCGAAGGTGGGAGAGGAGAGCAGCCCACAGGGCTGGGAGTTTGAGGGTATCCACAGGCTTGGCTTCCCTGGGTTGGGGTGAGGGGGAGTCGGCTTCTGGAGGGACTGTGGGATTTGCTTCTGGATCTTGGACTAAAGCTGCTGCAACTTTCTGATTTCTGTCTTCCAAAGGCATAGTCTGCACGTGACAACGATGGCAACCTTCTTAGCTTAACCTGTGGGTATGGTCTATCTTTTTTTTTTTTTTTTCTGCTTCCAGGGTTATCACTGGAGCTTGGTGCCAACACTCCACTGCTCCTGATGGCTCTTTCTTTCTTTCTCTCTCTCTTTCTTTCTTTCTTTCCTTCTTTCTTCTTTACTTTTGACAGGACAGAGAGAAATTGAGACAGAAGGGGAGATAGAGAGGGAGAGAGAAAGAGAGACACCTACAGACCTGCTTCACCCCTTGTGAAGCATCCTTCCTGGAAGTGGGGATTGGGGGCTTGAACCCTGGACCTTGCACATGGTGATATGTGTATTTAACCAGGCGCTCCACCAGCAGCCCCCACTATCTATCTTACTCTAAAACATCAGAGGCAGTCCAAGATGTCTTTATTCTGCAAGAGAAGAAAGAAAAGCACAAAGCCAACTGATCATCAGGAGGTGACAGAGTTCACAAAAAGAGCAATGCCATGTCTTGCAGCTTGCTCTTTTCCCAAGGCCGGAGCTCCTAAGCCACTGCTGTCACTGTTTCACTCTTCCTGGTGTTCAGTCTGGTTCTCTGGGCCCAGCGCAGAGCTCAGCGTGCGGCATCAGGCCATAGCTGCCAGTGATGCACATCTAAGCGTTCCTCTCTCCACTAGAAAAAAAACAAAAAAAAAGTTTTTTGAGTGCTTCTCAAAGTATCTGTTGTGGAATACTTCCTAAAAGAAAGGATTCCAGCCACAGAGCAGGGGGGCCCTACACACCTTACAGCCCCTTCTTATGAAGCCACAAAGAGCCTCCCCCCTCCCCCAGCATGGGAAACAGTGGGACACCTGCAGCAGACCCCAGTGCCCAGCACCTGTTCCAGAGGGACTCAGTAAAACGCTTACTGATCCACTGAGCAAACAAATGAATGGTGGTTGTGTGAGAAGCTGTTCACTTCATTTAGCACAGTGTGTGCGTCTGCAGGGACTGCCTTACCCAAATATGGTCAACAGGGCAGATTAAACAGGACACACTTACCTTCGCCTCGCTCTGAGCAGGGTGCTGGTAGGACAGATGTCTGGTGAGGACTCACCACTAGAGTTGCAGCTGTCTCCTTTGGGTCCCTTGACATGGTCTTCCCACTGTTCCTGTGCATGGACAGGCAGAGAGACTCCGGGGTTTCGTCTTAAAAAGCCGTGACTATAAAGCGTGATAGTGACATGTTGGGTAAAGCACACCTGTTATCATGTGCAAGGACCCAAGTTCAAGACCTGCAACCCCCACCTGTAAGGGGGAAGCTTCATGCATGGTGAAACAGTGCTGCAGGTGTCTCCTCTTTCTCTCTATCTCTATTTCTGCCTTCCTCTAAAGTTCTCTCTGTCTCTATTAACTAAACTAAGGTGGGGGGGAGTCGGAGAAAGAAAAAGTATGGTCACCGGCAGTGGTGGAGTCATCAAACAGACTCCAGACCTGAATGATAATCCTGGTGTCAAAAAGCAAAAACAATAAAACAACAAACAAACAAAAACACCCCAAAACAACCCACTATTACTACCAGTTAAAAAACTCCCTCTTATTATTCCACGAAGTCTTAATTCCTAGAAACTCCATCTCCAAACACAGTAATAAAGAATGTCAGAGCTTCAGCATGTGAGGGTTTTTTGGGGGGGAGTGGGGCACAGAACCACTTCCTAACACCTCATATCTCCATATTATGTATCTAGCTGCTTCCTTTTTGGTGTGCTGAACACCACAGACATACTTTTAGAAAGACATACTTTTAGAAAGCTGGTGGTTGTTAATGTTGTCGGGTAAGAGACTCAGAGGGGGCTCTGCTTAGGAGGTGAATTTTCCCTGTGTCCCATTCTGCAGACTTACCAGAGGTAGAATGATGAATGAACTTGGGGCTTGGGTAGGAAACACAGCCACTTCAGGAGCTGTTTGGGCTGTTGCTGAGGAGAGCCACACCGTAGATGGGAGGTCAATCTTGGTGGAAGGACCCAGGCAAAGTTAAAAGGCGTTCTTGGGCCGAACCTAAGGTAACTTTGACAAGAGCACTCGCTCCCTGGAGCTGTGAGTTGGGTATAAGGTTGAGTGGCTTAGTCTTTTCAGGCTGCTATAACAAAAAACACCACACACCAGATGACTGAAATGAACACAATTGTATGAGTCTGGAGGCTGGCAGATCCAGGATGAACATGTTGGCAGGTGTGGGGTCTGGTGAGGACCACTTTCCTGACTCATAGACAGCTGTCTTTTCTCTGTGACCTCAAGTGTGTGAGAGAAAAGGTTGAATAAGATCAGCCTGGACCCAACTTGATGCCAAAGGTCAGTGCGGGAGGTAAAGAGGATCCTGGTAGGAAGAAGAGAGAGTCGATTTGTGCCTAGAAGATAAGAAATCTGTCTGCCAGCATGTGCCAAGCCCACAGAGGGGTGGAGACTGGTGCAAACTCTACATCCTTTGTGCCAACAAATGGGTACAGAGTGATGGTGCTAGACCAGATTGGCTGTGGATCATGTTCACAGATGCCCTTTAGTCACTCTGCCTGCAGAATCCTGCCAGGGGAAGTGGGGGGCGGACTTCCTTCTCTGTTTCCTGCAGGTGAGAGTGGAGGACAGAGCAACAGGGAGAAGAGAGACCCAGAATCAAACCTTAGACATCAGACCAGGCTAAGCGGGTTCTTTCCCTACTTTGCTGAAGTCACCAGCCATGGGCTGCAATACCCTTAGCATTCTATCCATTACCAGTGGCTCCCCGTCCAAAAGCACCGTGTGAGTCTGTGATCCAGCAGGATCTAAGGAGGCTTAGAGTCTATCAGGTCTGACTCCCTGGGAAGGAGGAAGCCATGGCCCCATGGCATAGTGAGTGTGGAATATTTTTGTTCCATTCATGGACCTCTAATGGAATCAAGACTGGGCTATTTATATTTACAGATGGTGTAAACTCCAGTGGAACATCACATGTACCAGATGTTGCTCGGACAGAGGAAAAGGAGTGAGATTGGCTAAGAGAAATCAAACCATGTCTAGAGAAGGCTTTCTGGACCCAGGACCCCAGACAGGCTGATGATACACATAGGGATGTGAGACCCATTTGACTTGCTGCTGCTTCTGCAGCCCAGCATGGAGGCTGTGCTGGAGTGGATTTTGCTGGGTGAGGGTGGTGGGAAGGTGTGGGGGGGAGGAGAAAAATTCAGCCATTGTCTGTTCCCATTGTTCCTTCTGAGACTATGCAGGGGGCCAAGCAGCAGGCGTTTCATCTCCAATTATTTTCAGCCAAGGGAGAAAACAGATGGTAAATAGCACTGCAAGAAAAAAAATTAGAATTAATATTAATAAAAGATGTGTTGGAGGCTCTGACTGAATCCTTAGGACCTGCCTGGTGTGGGAAAGGGTGCTGGAGGAAGGGGGGGAGAGCCTGGGGACTGGGACAGAGGACTGTGAGGGGACCACAGGCATGTGGGATCAAGCCAGCTGCTCTCCCAACTGACCCCGAAAAGGCTGGAGGGTGGTGTGGGTGGCAAACCACCCTTGGGAGTCCAGCATCTGGAGGTGCTGGGGTCCTAATACCACAGGCGCCTGTGAGAGATTCTGGGCTCAGCAGGGGGGCAGGCAAAGGGCTGCCCAGCCCTTGCTTGCAGGGAACACTGGCGCCAAGGGCCTGTTCCAGCCGGGTGTGGCCCAGATGGCTCTTTTGTACAACTGCAGCACACAGAGGAGGTGGGCGGGTGTCCTCACTTCCTGGGCCAGGGCCGTCCTCTGTCCCTAGCCTGGCTTGGCCAATCCTGATGTCCATCTGTCAGCAAGTGCCATCAAGTATCCACTGGCTGCCCAGCTATCCTCTGGGAGCGTGACTTCCACCTTGCAGCAGAGAAGAGACTCTGGCTCCTTCAGGATTTGAAGACTTCGTGGAGGAGTGATATGCAGTGAGATGCTGGTACATGAAAAAGGTTCCTCGGACCCATTGATTCCACCCAAGCTTCTAAGCACTCACCTCGTGCTTGGGATTGTTCTAGACTTCAGAACAACATTGGGCCTCTGCCGGTGAAGGATGCAGAGAGCCTTTGGTGGCTCCATCTAGTGTTTTGTTGTTTTTTTTTTTTTCCCCTTCTACATTGGAGCTCAGGGAGACATGGATTTGGAGAGGACTATCTTACCACAATGAACTATAGAGAGTCACAGAAAAGAAAAAAACAAAACATTAATTTGCAAGATCAAAACTCACATCCAGCTGGGGCCAGCCCAGTGCCCTTTCTGCCTTATCTCTTCTCCTCTTTGCGCCTGCAGTTCAAAAGCTCAGGACAAAAGCATGGTGCAGTGTTGGGAAATTGTGCAGATGTGGTGGAACGCTGGCAGGGCCCACAAACCACTATATTTCCATGCAAGCATTATTTACAGATCCCCACCACAGTATCCCCTCAGGGTATTGCTAGTTCAGTTAAAACCATCGCAACAGTTGCTAAGGAGGCTTCCACCTTCCCAGCATGCTTTTTGCCTCTCTCCACCCCCTTTCCTAGCCAATCCCATCCTTACTTGCCACTTCCAGATTTCTCCTATAAAAGTAGCTCCTGTTTGCTCTCTCTCTCTCTCTTTCTCTCTTTCACCCTTTCTCTCTTTCTCTCTTTCTTTTCCCCTCTCTTCCCCCCTCTCCTTCCCTTCTCTTTTCTCATCCAGACCTGGAGAAGGGCTGGTGGGCATAGTGGGAGGTGACCATTTTGCTAGCTCCACGTGGCCTAAACCCGCTGTGCTCACATCTAACTCAGGGGCATCAGCGTGAATAAAGATTTGCGTGCTCTGCCATGAGTTCTTGGCCTCTTCTCTCTCCCGTGACTTGCATCCTGACAGTGCAGGTGTAGCAGTGAATATCAAGACCTCATGGGGATGGGCAAAATAGCTCACTCCACCTGGACAGTATGCTGCTTTGCCATGTGGGCAACCCAGGCTCAAGCCCAGTCCCACAAAACTGCACTGAAGGAAGTTTTGTGCTATGGTCTATTTCACTCTTGACTGCCTTTGCCTTTTGGGTCTCTATCAAAAACAAACAAACGAAAGGGCACCATGGTTCTGGTTATGTCTCTCACAGAGTAGTCAAGTAGTCCCACGAATGCCATTTAACTTCATTCTGCTTCCTTTTGTTTTGTTTTTCTAATTGGATTTAAAAAAAAACATATATTTTAAAATTTTATTTATTTATTTCCCCTTTTGTTTCCCTTCTTGTTTTATTGTTGTTGTCATTGATGTCATCATTGGATAGGACAGAGAGAAATGGAGAGAGAAGGGGAAGACAGAGAGGGGGAGAGAAAGACAGACACCTGCAGACCTGCTTCACCGCTTGTGAAGCGACTCCCCTCCAGGTGGGGAGCCGGGGGCTCGAACTGGGATCCTTACGCCAGTCCTTGTGCTTTGCACCATGTGTGCTTAACCCACTGCGCTACCGCCCGACTCCCTCTAACTGAATTTTTAAATCTTTAAATTTTATGAACATTTCAATGACGGATCCAAAAGTAAAGTTTAATTTGTAAAATCAGGCCATCATAAATCTTTGTTTTTGGTAAAATAAAGTATATTTCTCTTGATAGTAGACATAGGAGACTGGTGTATTCTCAAAAACAGCGACCAGACACAACTTTAGAAGTTATTACCAAAGGCACTGTCATCAAGGTGAACGTGAGTGAATTGGGCTTGGTGATACAAGGAGGCAACGTTATCTGGGGAAAATGCGTCCAGGTTACCAACAAGCCTGAGAATGATGGCTGCATAGCACAGGCTACCGGTACATGGCAGTTCATACAAGCAAGGTGTTAGCATTATTGATTATGAGATCAATAATAACAACAACAATAAAAGAAACAGCAAGGGCAACGAAAGGGAAAATAAATAGGAAAATAAAAAAAAAAGAAAGAAAGAAAAGGACCTCTTTGGCTTACTGAATCTAAGTTTCAAATTGTTCCCTGTTTAGAAGGCCAGTTAACTGAGAACCGAGAGTTGATATGAGAAAAACCGGGTATTCGAGGTGGCAGAAACACGTCTCTTAGTCTGGGGCTCAGGGTTGATAAAGAGTGGTGGGTCAGATGGCCTGGGGGGTGGTGCAATGGATCAAGTGTTGGACTCTCAAGCATGAGGTCCCGAGTCCAGTCCCCAGCGGCATGTGCACCAGAGTGATGTCTGGCTCTTTGTCTCTTTCCTCTTATCCCTCTCATAAATAAATAAATATTTAAAACACAAAAAAATCTTTAAAAAAATGTAGTGGGTCAGTGGGGGAAGGGGCCCCTTCACAAAGCTGTCAGTCAGCTGTCCAGCCCACTGCAGGAGACCTGGTCAGGAGACAGAGACTGTTCCTCTCCGTGGAAGGGGTCCTGTCATGTGGAGTAACTCACTAAAGCTCAGTGCTTGGCAAAGCCTTGAGAGAGAATCATTAGGCATTAGCTTCTCTCAGAGGTCTGCATAAGGGGCCCATCTTTCCCTGGTGGCTGACATGACAGCTTTCTGGCTTTAACTTTCTTTCAAACCATGTATGTGAAGAACAAGATATCCTCTGTAATACTCACTCACTCACTCACTCACTCACTCACTCACTCACTCACTCACTCACTCAAAATACAAGCAACCAGGGCTAAGACAGCTGCAACTATCTCTGGAAAGAGAAAAGATTGTAATCTCAAATTTGAAAAACACAAAAGCACTGAATGACCCAGTGAATTTGCTTTTCAAATTTTAATTACAGTGGATGCTCTTTTTAAAAAGGAATCTCTAGTAAACAATTCCTTTCTTGCCCTTAATACTTCCTCTCACTGCCTGTCCCTCTGAAGACTTCTAGAATACTAAAAGAAAACAGCATTTCTGGAGTGATTCTGGGAAGAATTGTTTTCACATCATGAGGTGTGCCCGGGATTTGCCTCTAGCTTTGGTACAGATATAAAATTTCTCTGGGCCATCAGCAAGTATTTAAGCTTTTAAGCATTTTCCTTTTAGAGGGTTTTCTTAATCCACAGGAGAGACAACTTTGTATCTCTCTCCCAGAAGAGAGTGTTACCAGCAGGGGGTAATCTTAGACTTTCTAGAATGAGAGATAAACACTTTTGCACAGCCACCACGGCAGTCTGGGATGGGCCAGAAGTCAGTTCCAGGCCCCGTCCTCCGCCTCATCTTCACCCTCGCCCGAGTCAAGGCGGACATGAGTAGAAAGTTCTAGAGAAGTGTAGGCTCCAACTTGTCGTTCAAGAAAATGCAGGCCAATCTTTCAGTCTTTTTCTCCACTCTGTACTCTTTATTCTAAGGCATCAGGATGACAAGAAAGGGACCCACACTTCCAAGAAAAAACACTCAGTTCTGGCAGTGTTCCCATTCTTCCCACCTGAGGAAGCACTGTCTCAGGTCAGATCCCAGGTGCCTTCATATCTAGTTGGAAGGACTCGGGGTTGTGCCTAGTTAGTGGAGCTGAGTACACCTCCCCTTTCCACCATCCTTTTAGCTCTTCTTTCTGGCCTTTCTGTGACTGCTCATCTACACCTGCCATAAAATGAGGACAGGGAGCCGGGCAGTAGTGCACCAGGTCGAACTCACATTGTGCAAAGCACAAGGACCAGCGTAAGGATCCCGGTTTGAATTCCTGGTTCTCCACCTTCAGGGGGGCCATTTTGCAGGTGGTGAAGCAGGTCTGCATATGTCTATCTTTTCCTCCCCCTCTCTGTCTTACTCTCCTCTCTCCTCCTCTCTCAATTTCTCTCTATCTTATTCATGAACAACAGCAGTAGCAACAATAATAATTATAACAGCAACAACAAGAACCATAGAAAAATGGCCTCCAGGAGCAGTGGATTCATAGTGCAGGCACCAAGCACCATCGATAGTCCTGGAGGCAAAAGACAGAGAGGGAGAGGGAGAGGGAGAGGGAGAGGGAGAGGGAGAGGGAGAGGGAGAGGGAGAGGGAGAGAGAGAGAGAGGAAGGGGGAGAGAAAGAGAGTACAGGAGGAGGGCTCTCATTCTCTGACTGTCCCCTTCTTTAGCTCTGTCTCCACGTTATGGGGAATCCTATTTAACTTGACTTATTTGGTAGAAAGCAATTTCTGTAAGTCTAGGGAAGAGGGTCAGTGGAGGAGTTACGCCAGTGTACACATCACTAGGGGAAGTGGGTAGAGGCTGACTACAGACAGGCCTCTTCTGAATTAAAAGGTGATGTGAGTTGAAGCAGTAAAGTGACTTTCCTCAGAACACACAGAAGTGGCACTTTGTCCCCACTGCCTGTAATTTGACTCTTCTCTAGAAGCCTTCCAACATCCTCCTTCACACAGTTCAAAGTGTCTTCCCCATTCTTTAACCCTGACAGTCACTGAGCTAGGGAGCCTATGATGATGATGATGATGATGATGATGATGATGATTAGCATGGGGACTGTGGGAGCCAGGCTTCAGAGCCGAGAGGGGATGCAGGCCAGGCCAGGCAGAGTCAGCCTCAGCTGCCCTGTAGATGGTCGTAGCAGGCCTCTGGGGCAGGTGAGCTGATGGGGGACACCAGATTTCTTTAGACAGGAGAAGTGACGGTTGTGAGCTCAGGTCAACACTGAGGTGTGAATGTCCCTCTTCTTGAACTCTAATCTTCTCGACAAGCACACGAGTCTTCCAAGTAGACGAACACCACTAACACCTAATGTAATGCTATCAGGCTCTACCTTGTTCCTCCCATCAGAAAGCATCCAGTGGGCAGGAGAAATAGCATAATGCTTCTGCAAAATGGCCTTCTTTCTTTCCTTCCTTCTTTCTCTATTCCTCTCTTTCTTTCTCTCTTCCTCTCTTTCTTTCTTTTTGACAAGACAGAGAGAAATTGAGAGAGGAGGGGAAGAAAGAGAAGGGAAGAGAAAGATAGACACTTGCAGACCTGCTTCACCGCCTGTGAAGTGATTCCCCTGCCAGTGAGGAGCTGGGGGCTCGAACCAGGATCCTTGCACGTGTCCTTGTGCTTAGTACTGTGTGTGCTTAACCCAGTGTGCCACTGCCGGCCCCTGCAAATTGACTTTCATGACTGAGAGGCTGAGGTTCCAGATTCAATGCCCCACACCATCAGAAGCTGGAACTGAACAGTGCTCTGGGGAAAAACAAAAACAAAAACAAACAAAAACTTCCAAAGACTATATGGAGAGTCCTTAAACAAATGAAAATGGAGTTAGTATATGATCTAGCAATACCATTCTTGGGCATTTATCCAAAGGATTCTAAAACACTAGTTTTCAAATGGCCGCCTGCACCTCTGTTTTTATAGCTACATTATTCACAATATCCAAAGAGTGGAAGCAGCCTAAATGCGCATCCACACGTGACTGGATAAAGATGTTACGGGACATATACTCCATAGAATACTACTCTGCAATCAAAAAAGATGATAGTGGGGTTGGAGGCTGGGTGGTGACACACCTGGCTGAGTGCACACATTATTGTGCATGAGGACCTAGGTTCCAGTCTCCAGTAACCACCTGCAAGGTGGTTTCACTAGCAGTGAAGCAATATTGTGGGTCTCTCTTTCTCTCTTCATCTTTCCTTTCAATTTCTCTTTATCTCTATCCAATAAATAAGTAAATAAATAAAACTTGTTAAAAAAAACATCACTTTGTGTCCTTTTGAACAAAATGGATAGGATTGGAGGTGATTATGCTTAGCAAACTAAGTAGAGACAGGGGGCTGGGTGGTGTCGCACCTGACTGAACGCTCCCATGTTACAGTGCACAAGAACCCCGGTTCAAGTCCCCAGTCCCCATCTGCAGGGGGAAAGCTTCACGAGTGGTGAAGCAGGTCTGTAGGTGCCTCTCTGCCTCTCTCCTTTATCTCCCTCTCTCCTCTCAATGTCTGGCTGTCTCTAGCAGATAAATAAAGATAATAAAAATATAAAAAAAACACCAAGTAGAGATGAAAGACTCTTTCAAGATGGACTCACTTGTGTGTGGAATCTAGAGAATCTAGAGATCTGACACACACAGAATCACAAACAAAGGAGCCATTAAACCAACAGCACAGAAGCGAACTGCTTCTAAGACTTCGGAGAACTCTGCTGTTTCTCTTTGAGATGCAGGAGGGTGAGACACAGAGCTTTGGTGGTGGGTATAGTGTGAAACTACACACTGTCCTCTTACAATCTTATAACCCAGTATTAGTCACAAATAAAATAAATCAATAAAAACATAAACAAAAAAAAAAAAAAGAAAGAAAGAAAGAGTTTCCAGAAGGGACTTAGACGTCAAGGTGTAGTAGCTTCTTTCTTTTCTTTTCTTTCTTTCTTTCTTTCTTTCTTTCTTTCTTTCTTTCTTTCTTTCTTTTTATTATCTTTATTTATTGGATAGACACAACCAGAAATTGAGACGATAGGGGAGATAGAGAGGGAGAAAGAGAGGCACCTGGAGCACTGCTTCACCACTTGCAAAGCCTTCCCCCTGCAGGTGGGGACCAGGGGCTCGAACCCGGGTCCTTGTGCACTGTAACATACGCGCTCAACCAGGTAGGTGCACCACCACTTGGTCCCTATTCTTGATGGCAATCCAGGCTTCCTCTAATCAGGAGACCTTGTCCTAACACAGTAGCAGCTGAGGGCCAGGAGGTGACTCTGTTCAGAGCATATTAAGTGAGCCCCTGGGTTTGATCTCCAGCATCTCTGCTGAAAACAAGACAAGTGAGACATCATAAATAGAATGATACCTTAGTCTCTCTCCCACATCCTAAAAACAAAGCCAAACAGACAAACAAACAAAGAAGTTGGTCAGTTTTCCAATCTCTCGGTACATAGCATAAGTAATCAGCAAATCCCAAGGTGGGGAAAGCAGAGTCTGACGTCATAAAAACATCAGCGTGTTTACATTCTTGTGGCATTTTGGACTAGGCATGGCTTCAGATGGCTCAAAGTAGCTATTTTTCACACGGCCACATCTTTATACCGCTCATTTTTATTTTGGCAGGGGCTAGGTTACACAGGTTTGGAAGGAGATCTATCTATTGTACTTGAAACCATTAAAAACAATTACATATTAAAGGAGTAGATTCTAAACTGTGGCTCAAGTTACTGGAAAGTCTAGGCAATTAAGAAAAAAGAAAATCTGTTTCAGAAGCTGGAGAGAGTCTGCTTTCTGATTTCACAAACCTCAATTAATAAGGAAGAAGCGAATCTTGGTTGCTATTGAGACAGTGCCAAGAGGCATGCAATGCAACTTCTTTTTAGTTAAAATCTTTAAAAACTGGAGGGACATATACAATTGGGAAGTGAAACTCAACTACGAACACAATTGTGTCATTTCTTTTATTTTTAAAATTTTATTTATTTTCCCTTTTGTTGCCCTTGTTGTTTTCATTGTTGTTGTAGTTATTATTGTTGTCATCGTTGTTAGCTAGGACAGAGAGAAATGGAGAGAGGAGGGGAAGACAGAGAGGGGGAGAGAAAGATAGACTCCTGCAGACCTGCTTCACTGCCTGTGACTCCCCTGCAGGTGGGGAGCCGGGGGCTCAAACCAGGATACTTACACTGGTCTTTGTGCTTCACACCATATGAGCTTCACCCACTGTGCTACCGCCCAACTCCCAATTGTGTCATTTCTTTTCAAATTATAGTGTACCTCCAATGAATGGCTGGTTCATGACACATGAGATGCTTTGCTTTTTAAAAACAATATTTAGTCATCTTTTTATTTTAATAGACAGCCAGAAATTGAGAAGAGTGAGGAGAGAGAGAGAGAGAGAGAGACCTGCAACCCTGCTTCACCACTTGTGAAGCTTTCCCTCTGCAGGTGGGGACTGGGGGCTCGAACCTGGGTCCTTGAGCACTGTGACATGTGCGCTCAACCAGGTGTGCCACTACCTGGTCCAGGATGGTTTGCTTTTTACACAATTTAAACTTTATTCCAGCTTGCCAAGAATCACATGATCCATGATAGTTCACATCTACCCAGTCCGATACATTTAACAAGGAGAACTAGGAAGAATCTCATTTTCTACAAACAGTGCATGTGTTTCCATTTTTTTTTTTTTCAGGAGGTCTCTACACTCAAAACATCCAATAGGAAAAGGAAGTCAGGGAAAAAAAAAAAAGAACACAAGGTTAGTTTTTCAGATCCTTACACCTACCAGTGATGAATCACCTTTATTTTTATCATTAAAATGAGTTGATTTGAAAATGAAGACATTCAAAAAGAGAGAAGAAAAAGCCTGCAAATTCTGACTAAGGAGGTAGGGTCTCTCAGCAAGTGGGAGGTGAGCCACATGGGGACTGGGGCCTAGTCTCACTCCCCTGGGAGGGAGGGAAGCCCCCCCACCCACCCATACACACACACCAGTGCCTCATGACTGAGGCTAAGCCACCCCATTTTATGGGTAAACCAAGGATGGCAGAGACTGCTGCCCTTGTCGTAACAAGCTCTGTTTTATCTAGGAGCCTGGGCCTCACTTCTGTTAAGGAGAAGGTCGGGTGTGGAGGCACCTGCCTTGAGCCTTGGTCCTGGGAGCTGGGCTGGGCTGGGGGAAGGGGAGAGGGAGACTGAACATATCCAGAGGTTTCTCTGAGTTGTGTTATTATATTTTATTTTTTCGCCACAGAAGTTATTACTAGTTTTTGGTACCTGCAGGACTTCATCACTAGTCTTGGAGACCACCCTCTTCTTTCTTTCTTTCTTTCTTTCTTTCTTTCTTTCTTTCTTTCTTTCTTTCTTTCTTTCTTTCCTTCCTTCCTTCCTTCCTTCCTCCCTCCCTCCCTCCCTCCCTCCCTCCCTCCCTCCCTCCCTCCTTCCTTCCTTCCTCCCTCCCTCCCTCCTTCCTTCCTTCCTCCCTCCCTCCTCTTCTTCCTTCATTTTCTTTACCTTCTCCTTCTTTCTACTAGAGGGTGAGAGACAGAGAGATAGAGAGGGAAAGACAGAGGGAAGAGACACCTACCTGCAGCACTGCTCCACTGGGATTGGGGCGGGGGGGGGGGGGGCTTGAGCCCAGGTCCTTGATCAGTGTAATGACAGCACTCCTTGTCTGTGTTTTAAGTCCCTAGCCAGTCTTTATGTTGAATGTTCTCTGAAACCCTCAACTTTTCTTCACAAAAAGACAGGCATGGGGAAGAACTTCCTAGGTAAGAAAAAGAAGACAGTGTCTGTCCCCTCCGCCTGCCAGGCAATTAAAAGAATTAG
Organism: Erinaceus europaeus; assembly: GCF_950295315.1. NCBI lineage: Eukaryota > Metazoa > Chordata > Mammalia > Eulipotyphla > Erinaceidae > Erinaceus > Erinaceus europaeus. Next base: position 5,103,469 of record NC_080173.1, on the reverse strand, counting down.
TGAGTGACTTGGTAAAGCCAGCCCCTCTGCCCTCACCCCACACCTGACCAACTCAGAAATGGAGCACAAGGCTTCCGGAGGGATCCCTTTCCCTCTCCTGTGAAGTCGGAGGAAAGATATTTCCTTTTCTTAATTATAAGGACGCCCACGCAGATACATAAATACTCACACATGACATACATGTGCACGTGTTTCTCTCTGTGTATTTGCACAGTCTGTAATTAGCACCCCGTAAAGGACAATTTTGTGTATTAAAAAACATCAGCCTAGATCCTGGGTGACTGACAGGCCAGGAAAAAAAAAAAAGTAATTTCCCTCTTTGTAGGAGAGATCTTTCAAACTACTGTTTGATCACCTCCTCAGATTAGACTAGCTCTAAACTGCTTTGGAGAAATTTGTTCCTTTACCCAACAGCCTCCCCTCCTGACTCTCTTCCCCACCCCCTAAGAGATAAGGCATCTGTAAATACTCTCTGAAACTCTCTCACCAGCCTCCATGGGTCTGTCACTTTGAAGTAGCACTGCAGGAAGACCTCCTTAGGAGATGAAAATGTCTTGCAAACTGATAAAGAAGTGTGGACCCAGCTAAAATCCACTCAGTAAAAGGGATTAGTGAACCTGAGAAGGTCCCTGTGGCTGGAAGACTGAGCTGAAAATGTGAAATTTGGAGTCAGCCCCAAATGACCCAAATGACCAGTATCCTCCCACCCCCACCTCTGTCCCCCAGATGCGGGGACCTGCCAGATGTTGAGCACATCCGCCTTGACATTTGGAAGGCCTCTTGATCCTATGAAGCCTTGCCTCTAGAGTCTGGTTCTTAGCTGTCTTCAGGCAAGTCGTCTGAAGAACTTGCTACTCATTTGTGTGAGAGTGAGCTAGCTTAGAGTACCCACTTCTCATGTCCTGTCTGCCTCTGACTTCCTTGTGTTTTGTGGGGCCAGAGTTGCGCCTTGGGATTCAGGCATGTTAAGGCGTACACTCTGCTGAGACCCACCCCACCCCCATGCCCTGAATTACTTATTCGCTGTGGATTCTGGGGGTTCTTTTGCCATGAGTCTTATCTGCATAGTCTAAGATAAGATGCAGTGAACTTGAAATTTATTTTTATTTTATTTAAATTTATTTATTGGATAGAGACTGAGGAGTCGAGAAGAAAGAGGGAGATAGATAGAGAGAGAGAGAGAGAGAGAGAGAGAGAGGGAGAGAGAGCTGCAGAACTGTTTCACCACTCGTGAAGCTTTCCCCCTGCAGGTAGGGACCAAGTGTTTGAACCTGCACTGTAATGTGTGCACTTAACTAGGCGCACCACCACTCACCCCCCCCACTTAAATTTAAAATGTTTTATTTAGTTAGCTTTAATGAGACAGGCAGAGGGAGAGATTGAGAGAGAGAGAGAGAGACCAGAGCCCTACTCAGCTCTGGCTTATGGTGCTGCTGGGGATTGAACTTGAGGCCTAAGGACCTCAGGCATAAAAGCCTTTTGCCGAACCATTATGTTGTCCCCTCAGTCCAGTAAACTGAAATATATATATATATATATATTAAAGTTCTTTTTTTATTTATTTTATTTATTTGTTATTGGATAGAGACAGATATTGAGAAAGAAGGGGGAGATAGAGAGGAAGAGAGACAGAGAGACACCTGCAGACCTGCTTCACCACCTGGGAAGCGACTCCCTTGCAGGTAGGGAGCCGGGGGCTTGAACCGGGATCCTAACCAGTCCTCGCGCTTTGCGCCACATGCGCTTAACCCACTGCGCTACCGCCCGACTCCCTAAACTGAATTTTTAGTAAGACCTTGGGTCTTCTAATGCAGGCAGGTGATCAAAGCAGACTGAAGCATTCTTTCAGAAACTGAAACATGGCCGGGAGAGAGCTCACCGGGTAGGGCCCATGCCTTGGCATACAGATGGCCTACACTGGCGCTTCAGCACCACAGGAATTCTGGGAGAGCAGGAGAATGCCCTGTGCTGTGGTGTCTCTACACAGCCCTCTGTCTCTCACTCTCTACCTCACATTCAATCAGAGAGAAAAAGTCACCCCTGGGGGTGGAGCAAACACACTTATGCACTAGCTCTGATGCTACAAAACAAAGCAGGTAAATAGCACTGACCGACAGCGCAGGATACCTCACATGCAGGGCTGTGATCAGACTGGCGCGTATGGAGAAAACTGGAGGCTGAAATTTTGAGATACGTTACATCCCCAGTTAGTACTGGCGGTAGGTTCTTGGATGCTGTCTGTGAGTGAAAAGACAGCACACAACCTCTTTTTGTTTGTTTGTTTCCAGGGTTATCACTGGGGCTTGGTGCCAGCACTACGAATCCACTGCTCCTGGTGGCCATGTTTTCCATTTTATTGGCTAGGACAGAGAGAAATTGAGAGAGGAGGAGGAGATAGAAAGGGAGAGAGAGAAAGACACCTGAAGACCTGCTTCTCTGCTTGTGAAGTGTTTCCCCTGCAGATGGGAAGCTGGGGCTTGAAGCTGGGACTTGCGCTGGGAAGCTGGGACTTGCGCTGGTCTCTGTGCTTAATAATATATTCACTTAACCAGGTGCACCACTGCCTGGTTCCCTGAGCAGAATCAATCTGACCACCAACTAATTGATATAAATGAGAGCCAAATTCTTACTTTATATTTCTAGCTACAAAACATCCAACTTCTAAATGATCACGCAAATCACTTCTAAGATCAAATAATCACCTATCTGTTTATCTTTTTATTTATTTTTTTATTTTAGAGAGACAGAAATGGAGAAGGTAGGGGCATACAGTGGGAGAGAGACCGAGAGACAGACACCTGAAGCACTGCTTCACTGCTCATGATGTTTTCCCCCTGCAGGTGGGAAGTAGGGCCTTGAACCTGGGTCCTTGTGCATTTTAGGTGTGTGCTTAACTAGGTGCACTACCGCCTGGCCCCCATTAATCATTTGCACTCATTCATTCACTCATGAATTTTCCAAATCATTTATTGCAGTTCAGTTCAGGGTTGCTGGTGACCAGTGCCTAGCCTGGCAGTTCTGACACAGGGTGGGCTTCAACCCTGGACTGAACACCCTTCCATCACAGGGAATATTACACACACACACACACACATACACACACACACACACACACACACACACACACACACACTGGGTCAAAGGAGCACACACCAATGAATTTCACCTACATCTTTTTAGAAGGAAGTCCTGGTCATGAGAAGACGATGCCAATACCATACAGACAGTGACCCCGAGGCAGGAATGAGTATTTATTCTCATGGGTGCTGTAAGGAAGTGAACTTGAACTGCACGGTGCCCTTGAAGGACCCTTTGCACTAGGTGAACAGCCACAGTCTGCAGCCCCTGAACACCACCTGCTGCCCCTCCCACCCACTCTCTAAGGGTCTCCTGGGCTCCCACCCACTTCAGACACGAGAGAGCTGAACCCTGGAAGAGCAGAGGTCCCTGGGGCCTGGGACCTAGAGCTAAAGTCCTGTAGCTGAGCTTCTGGGCTAAGAAACAGCTTGACTATCATCTTGTGTCTAGAATAAAACTTCTCTTTTTTTCATTTTTCATTTAAAAAATCATTCTCGGGAGTCCAGTGGTAGTGCAGCGGGTTAAGTGCATGTGGCGCAAGGCAAAAGGACCAGCGTAAGGATCCCGGTTCGAGCCCCCAGCTCCCCACCTGCAGGGGAGTCGCTTCACAGGCAGTGAAGCAGGTCTGCAGGTGTCTGTCTTTCTCTCCCCCTCTCTGTCTTCCCTTCCTCTCTCCATTTCTCTCTGTCCTATCCAACAACAATGACATCAATAACAATAACAACAATAACTACAACAGTAAAACAACAAAGGCAACAAAAGAGAATAAATAAATACTATATTTTTAAAAATCATTCTTCATTATTATTATTATTATTTTAACCAAAAATGTTCTTGGGGAAGGGCCAATGAAATAGGTCACTTGGCTACTGCAGTGCTTTGCCAAGTGTGTGACCGAAGTTCAAGCCTGGCCCCCCCATTGAAGGAAGTTTCAGTACCATGGTCTCTCTTTCTCTTTAATTTTTAAAAAATACAGGTCCATGAAAAATGATGAATGAAATAGTGGGGGTTGTATTGTTAAATGGGAATCTGGGGAATGTTATGCATGTAAAAGAAGTAGAAACGCAAAGCAGAAATTGACTGAGTTTGGAGTATGGCTCCAAAGTAAGAAAGCAGAAGTACACTAGAGTTTGCAGTGAGTACCTCCCTAATACTTCCTCTCCACTTTTCCAAGCTTTGGGTCCATGATTGCTCAACAATTTGTTTGGCTTTGTATGTTAACTCTCTTTTCAGTCACCAGGTTCCAGGTGTCATCAGGATGCCGACCAGACTTCCCTGGATTGAAGACCCCACTGATATGTCCTGGAGCTCAGCTTCCCCAGAGACCCACCCTACTAGGGAAAGAGAGAGGCAGACTGGGAGTATGGACCGACCAGTCAACGCCCATGTTCAGCAGGGAAGCAATTACAGAAGCCAGACCTTCTACCTTCTGCAACCCACAATGACCCTGGGTCCATGCTCCCAGAGGGATAGAGAATGGGAAAGCTATCGGGGGAGGGGGTGGGATATGGAGATTGGGTGGTGGGAATTGTGTGGAGTTGTACCCCTCCTACCCTATGATTTTGTTAATTCATCCTTTCTTAAATAAAAAAAAAAATAAAAAAAAATAAAAAAAAATTAAAAAAAATATATTATGTTAAGTTTTATATTTATTTATTTATTATGGGATAGAGACAGAGGAAAATTGAGATAAAGAGGGAGAGAGACACCTGTAGACCTCCTCTCCCACTTGTGAGGTTTCTCCCCTGCAGGTGGGGACAAGGGGCTTGAACCCGGGTTCTTGCACACTGTAATGTGTGTGCGTAACCAGGTATTCCATCCCCTGTCCCACCCCTCCCACTCTTCTCAATAAATAATGTTACTGGAGAAATGCTGATTCACAAGAATGTTGTTGTGGGGTTAGCTGGTAGTGCGCTCAGTTAAGTGCACACGTTACCATGTGCAAGGTATGGGTTCAAGCCCCCACAGATCCTGCTCTCCACCTGCGGGGGTGGGGTGCTGGGAAATTGTGCAGATGCAGTCACATCTGCCATGTTGCCCCCTCAGGCTATTGCTAGTTCCCGCGAGAGTTGGGACATTCTGGGAGCACCTGTTCCACCATGTTGTGCCCTCAGGGCATTGTCAATTCCCCGGGATAGTTGGAGTGCTTTGCTTACTCCTCCCCTTTCCCATTCCCGTGAGAGTTATTATCCTACCCTGGAGTGCTGCGGCTACTCCTCCCCCTTCCCATTCTCACCAGAGCTACTCCCATAAAAGCCCTTCTTCTTCCGCCCCTCCGCCCCTCTCTCTCTTGCCCGCCTTTCACTTCGGTGATCAGATGCAGGGAAGGTTGCTGCGTGAGGCAGGCGGCCATTTTCACTACCTCCACGTGGCCCAAACTGCTTCTCTCTCACCCAACTCTGAGGCGCCGGCAGGACTGTGTTCCCTTTCTGCTCCAAACCTCCTTTTCCTGTGTCCTGCCGCTGCCGCAAGTAACAGTGGGGGCACTTTATGAGTGTCGAAGCAGGTTTGCAGTTGGCTATCATTCTCCATCTCAATTTCCCTGTCCTATCAAATAAAATAGAAAGAAAAAAATAAAGAAAAAAAAAATGACCACCAGGAGCTGTGGGTTGGTAGTTCCAGCACCAAGACTTCCTCCTCCTCCTCCTCCTCCTCCTCCTCCTCCTCATCCTCATCCTCCTCCTTTTCCACAGTTGCTTTTGTTATCACTGGAGCTTTACTCTAAGATGACTTTTCAGATACAGGAGGACACACACACACACACACACAGCCCACAGCATTGAAGCTTCCTCTAGTGTGGTGGGGGTTGGGCTTGGCCCTGAGTCATGTACACGGCAAAGCAGAACATTTTCCAGTTGGGCTATTTTTCCTCCCTCCTTCCTTCCCTCCCTCCCTCCCTCCCTCCATCCCTCCTTCCCTTTCTTCCTTTCTTCATCATTTTATTGGAAATAATGATTTATAAGACAGTTGTCATATGTGTACAGTTTCTTTCCTCCTCTTCTTCTTCTCCTCCTCCTTCCCCTCCTCCCTCACATCTTCCTTCTCCTCCTTTTGCTCCTCCTTCTCCTCCTCCTTTTATTACCACCAGGGTTTCATTGCTGGAGCTTGATACCTGCACTGTGAACCTACCACTCCAGGAGGCCAATATTGTTCCTCTTTTTCTCTCTCTCTCTTTCTTTCTTTCTTTCTTTCTTTCTTTCTTTCTTTCTTTCTTTTCCTTGTTATTTGATAAGATGGAGAAAATCTGAGAGGAAGGGGGAAGACTGAAAGGAAGAAAGTAAGAGAGACACCTGCATGGGGAATCAGGCGGTAGCGCAGCAGGTTAAAGCGCACGTGGCGCAAAGCACAAGGACCGGCGTAAGGATCCCGGTTTGAGGCCCCGGCTCCCCACCTGCAGGGAAGTCGCTTCACAGGTGGTGAAGCAGGTCTGCAGGTGTCTGTCTTTCTCTCCCCCTCTTTGTCTCCCCCTCCTCTCTCCATTTCTCTCCTATCCAACAACGACGGCAACAATAACAACTACAACAATAACACAACAAGGGCAACAAAAGGGAATAAATAAATAAGTATTTTAAAAGAGAGAGAGGGAGGGAGAGACCTGCAGGCCTGTTTCACCACCTGTGAAGTTTCCTCCCAGCAGGTGAGGACCGGGGGCTTTTAACCTGGGTCCTTGCTCAGGGCTCCAGGAATACAGCTTGTCTTCCTCCAGCGTCTGCACCTCACACATTCCCCTTCACTGTCGGGCTTGACCCCCGTATACAAGGTGCCTCCTGACACCCCTCTTCCTCTGAGTGACCGCAGGCCCCGTGCTGACCTTTTTCTGCCTCTGAGTGTCCTGAGCTCATTCCTGCCTCATGTGCTGTTGACCTGGGGCGATATTTCCCTGTGTCTGGTTGGTTGTTGCTTGCTTGTCGTGATGCAGGTTAAAGAGACCAGCCAATCACAACCATCACGTGTCCTTGCTTTGCACACTGCTGTCCATTGATGGGCATTCTGTCTGCTTTGTCCACTCAGCTGTATGCTGTCCGTCTGCCAGCTCTCCCTCAGAGTGTGAGGTCTAGAGAGCTTTGGACATTTGCATCTCACTTTGTTTAGTAAATGTTCTGAGACTTCTCTTTTCCAAACCTTTCTCTTTTTACAAAAGTATTTTTTATTAGATAGAGACAGAAATTGAGACAGGAGGGGGAGATAGATAGATAGAGAGAGAGAGAGAGAGACATCTGCAGCCCCGCTTCACCACTTGTGAAGCTTTCCCCCCTGTAGATGGGGACCGGGGGCTTGAACCTGGGTCCTTGTGCACGGTAACATACTCAACTGGGTGCATCACCACCTGTCCACTTTGCTGTTCATATGCTCTGAACTAGGAAAGTGGCCTATTTACTCTTTAGAACTGCCAGGCACTATGTAATCATTCTTTGTCAGGCAGGGATTCTCTAAAATAAAAAGAAGGAAAGAGAGGGAAAAAAAAAAAAAGGAAAAAAGAAAAAAAAAAGAAGGAAAAAAGGAAGGTAGGAATGAAGGAAGGAAGGAAAGAAAGAAAGAGAGAAAAAGAAAGAAAGAGGCCAGGCAGTGGCACACCTGGTTAAGCACACAATGTACTATGGCAGAAGGACCCATATAAGGATTCTGGTTCAAGCCCCCAGTTCCAGGTTCAAGCCTCCAGTTCCCCACCTACTGGGGGAAAAGCTTCATGAGCGGTGAAGCAGGCCTGCAGGTATCTCTCTTTCTCTCTTCCTCCCTATCCACTCCCCAGTTTCTCTCTGTCCTAGCCAATAAAATGGAAAAAATGGCCATCATGTGCAGCGGCTTCACAGTGCCCGTATGACGACCCCAGGCGGGGGTGGGGGTTGGAGGAGTGTGTGCTCGTGGCTCAGAATGCTAGTTCCCAGATGCACTTGTGGGTGGGCGCCGTCAGCGACAGGATCCTGGGGAATGTCTGGGAGAGAGCCAGTTTCAGCAGGGGTGTGGTGGGGTCTGAGAATCTTGCTCCAAAATCAAGTTTGGTTGCGACTAGCTTAGCGCCTTGGTGTGGGGACATAGGAACAAGCCACAGGAAAGACCTGCCTTTACCACCTCACCTGGACCTCAGTTCACCATTAATAAGAAAGGGGGGGTGGTGGTGGTGGTGCTGGGAGAGGCCGGCCCAAGCATCCTGAGATGTCTAGCAATATCCCCCTCTTTTTAATTTTATTTTGGGGAACACACTCAGAACCCCTAACATGTTGAAGCCTGTACTGTTCCACTGAGCTACATTCCTGGCTCCAGGTCTCCAGACACCATGGCATTGCTGTTCTAACTATGACGATCAGAATTACCCCTGGATCTTGCTAGGTTTCCCCTGGGGGCCCACGTTGCCCCTGGTTGAGAAGCCCGGATGCAGGGTTTTGATGGCTGTGGCTAGCTCATAGGTTCTCAGAATGCGCGTGAATCCAAGCAGGCCCTCTGCCAGCACCGGGACCACGAAATGCATAGTTACTGGCTAGTTGTGTGCAAGGATATAAAGAATGAGCTATTCATAAACACACACACACACACACACACACACACACACACACACACACACACACATAAAAGAAAGAAAGAAAGAAAAGGGGGTCGGGCGGTAGCGCAGCGGGTTAAGCGCACATGGCGCAAAAGCACAAGGACCTGTGCAAGGATCCCGGTTCAAGCCCCTGGCTCCCCACCTCTAGGGGAGTCGCTTCACAAGCGGTGAAGCAGGTCTGCAGGTGTCTCTCTTTCTCTCCCCCTCTCTGTCTTCCTCTCCTTTCTCCATTTCTCTCTGTCCTATCCAACAACAACAACAGTAATGACAACAACAGTAATAATAACAACAACAACAAGGATAACAACAAGGGCAACAAAGTGGGGAAAATGGCCTCCAGGAGCAGTGGATTCATAGTGCAGGTACTGAGCCCCAACCCTGGAAGCAAAGAAAGAAAGAAAGAAAGAAAGTCCACCCTAGCCAAAGCTGATTTGAAGACTGCCATGTATGAAAACTTGACATGACTTAAAACAGATCCTGGAAGTTCTTTTGCAAAAATACTTTCAGGATATATTAGGTATAACAATAGTTTGCTACATGAAAATGACTTTGAAAATCTTAAAAGTGCTTTAAAAGAAAAGGGACCTTCCCCCCCCCACCACCAACCCTCTCTCTTTTGCAAAGCATTAAATTGGATGTGAATATGACAGATTTCAAAGACTGTCAAAATAACGAATTTACATCATAAATGCACCCGCTCTCTTTTTAAAGGCTTTCCCACCACTCAGGAAGACAGTTAATGGCAAGCAGGTTCAAAATGTCGCCAACTCCCACTGGTACAAAAGGGAGACGATTCCCCACTAGACTCTCCGGGCTTCAGATAATGTCTCTGCCTCTTTTCAAGTTAATAAACTGCACTCCTGTCAAATTGCAGATAAATGAAAGAGACGGCACCATTGTTTTCTCCCACATCTTGCTAAGAAAGATATCTCCCAATATTTCGGGAGGACCAGGATGCCAAAAAAATAAACTTGAAATAAAATCCTCCCCGCCGTGACTTTACTGGATCAAAGACAATGGAATTTCCACAGGAACTTTTTTTTTTTTTCTGAAGTTGGTGGGGCTTTAGTTCAGATAGTGGCTCATTAAGAAGCTTCTAATGCATTTGATTGTTTCAAAGTTAGCCATCTAAATTTTTAATAGTGTGTGGGTACAAGATAGTCCTAGGGTTGTACCCAAACACTGCAAAGCCTTTATATTCTAAAGAGTCATGTCAATATAATATGTTCCTGAGTAATCAGCAGGTAGGCTCACGGAGGGGGTGGCTTCAAACAGCTCTGCCCTTTGATGGAGGGGTGGACAGGTTTCTGAAGTTGCCTTTTGAAAGAGAGATAAGTCTGAGTGGTTTGAATTCTGGATTTCTTTCTTTTCCTTTTTTCTTTCTTTCTTTCTTTCTTTCTTTCTTTCTTTCTTTCTTTCTTTCTTCTTTTCTTTTCTTTTACTGAGTGCCACTTGGTTTTCTCTTCTCTCTGTCGTTCTTTCAGCAGAGAAGGGGATGGAGGGAGTAGAGCTTAACTGGGAGTCCACCCTCCCACCCTCTCCCACTGGGGCTTTCTGACCAGAAGGTCGCCCACTGATTCAGTAGGTTGGGGTTAAGTCTCTGCCAGTAGAAGCCATAGAGCAAGCTTGAGTTCTTCCAGCCTCCTTGAGGTCAGCCTGTGTTTCCTTCTCAAAGACCCAGAATTTGACTGAAGGCATGGGAGCAGTGTGGGGTCAGGCAACATGCAGTTCAGGGGCTCTTGTGTGGTCTGAAGGGAGCAGGAGTTAGACAAGAGTCCTCACTGAAACCATCCTAATCTAAGGCACGGCTGACCTGGCTGGAAGGATCCTGGAAGGTGCTGAAGGCCAGTTCTTGACCTTACAATAGCTTCTTACTGAGCATGTTAACAGAGCGCTAATTCTGTGCCCATCTCTGTGCTAAGTGCTTTGTCTGGATGAGCACATATAGTTGTGTTTATTTTTTAATTTTTATTATAATATGGAAATATCGACAAGACCATAGGATAAGGGGTACCACTCCACACAATTCCCACTACCAGAACTCCGTATCCCATCCTCTCCCCTGATACCTTCGCTATTCTTTATCCCCTGCAGCATGAACCCAGGATCATTGTGGGATGCAGAAGGTGGAAGGTCTGGCTTCTGCAGTTGCTTCCCTGCTGAACATGGGTGTTGGTAGGTTGATCCATACTCCTCGCCTGTCTCTCTCCCTAGTGGGGTGGGGCTCTGAGGAAGCCGGGCTCCAGGGTATATTGGTGGGGTTGTCTGCCCAGGGAAAAGTGAGGGTTTGAACCTGGGTCCTGGCACCTGGTAACATGTACGCTCAATTGGGTGTGTCACTGCCTGGCCCCCGGTATCCATATTTCTTTCTTTTTAAAAATATTTATTTATTTTCCTTTTTGTTGCCCTTTTTATGGTTGTTGTAGTTATTGTTGTTATTGATGTCATCATTGTTGGATAGGATAGAGAAAAATGGAGAGAGGAGGGGAAGACAGAGAGGGAGAGAGAAAGAGAGACACCTGCAGACCTGCTTCACCACTTGTGAAGTGACTCCCCTGCAGGTGGGGAGCCGGGGTCTCGAACCGGGATCCTTGAGTTGGTCCTTACACTTCACATCTCGTGTGCTTAACCCGCTGTGCTACTGCCCGACTCCCTGTATCAATATTTTTTTTCTCTCTTTCTCTCTTTCTCTCTTTCTTTCTTTCTTTCTTTCTTTCTTTCTTTCTTTCTTTCTATTATCTTTATTGGATAGAGACAGCTAGAAATAGAGAGGGTATGGAAGATAGAGAGGGAGAAAGAAGGAGAAACACCTGCAGCGGCACTGCTTCACCACTTGCAAAACTTTCTCTCTGCAGGTGGGGACCAGGGGCTCGAACCCGGGTCCTTGAGCACTGTAACATGTGTACTCAACCAGGTGCGCCACCACCTGGTCCCATCCATATTTCTTAAAGGGTTCTTTCCCCAACTTTTGTCTCTTTCTGAAGGCAGGCCCCGTAGATTTGGACAGTTTTGTACAAACCAGCAGGAAGCAGGAAGCATGACGGCATGGCTCCTTTATAGTTAGTTCTGTGTATACTTGGCCTAAGCCAGGAGACCTATACCTAAGTGCTCAGGTGTCCCTTCAAGCAGACAGCTTGACTCAACGTCCTAGCAGGCAATAAGACATAGGTTCAACTCACATTACAAAATTATTTTGAACCCATTGAGAGTCTCTTTAGCTCACCACTGTATTCTTTGTGGCTTTTATAGGATTTGGCTTCAGGATTGTGGCTTTTATAGGATTTGGCTTCAGGATAACCTTGCAGAATGGAAAGTAAAAGCCACAGGGATTCAGAAGTTCAAACCACTTGGCCTGAGATGCAAGCCACGGTGTGGGTAGCAGGCTCTCACCTCCCAGCCAGGGAATTTCCGAGGATGGACAAACAGGTGGGGGTGGGTGGGACACAGTTAAAAGAGATCCTTTACAGAGTAAACTCTTTGACACAAAGTAAGCTTTCAACAAATATATTCTGGATGTTCAGATAAAGAAAAAAAAAGAGCTAATTTCTACAAAAGTTGTCTTTTAAAACATGGACATTTAGAGATTCACTGATTGGTTATCAAATCTTTTCTCCTTGTGGACCATGGCTAGGTAACATTGTCCAGGCTCTTTGTTTGGTTTGGCAGTGTGGAAGCCAGGAGCACCAAACCTGGCCTGGAAAATGATGTGTTAAATATAGCAGTCATTTATGGAATGAGATAAGGCCCCTGAATCAGAGAAATCGATCCCTCTCTCCATTGTTACTGGTTGTGATCTATATACACAACAGAATACTACTCAGCTATTAAAAATGGTTATTTTACAATTTTCATCCCATCTTGGATGGATCTTGAAGAAATCATGTTAAGTGAGATAAGTCAGAAACAAAAGGAAAAACAAGAAGAGAAAACACAAAGCAGAACCTGGACTGGAGTTGGTGTATTGCACCAAAGGAAAAGTCTCTGGGGTGGGTGGGGGTATTCAGGTCCTGGAAGATGAAGGCAGAGGAGGACTTCGTGGGGGTTGTATTGTTATGTAGAAATGTTATGTATGTACTAACTATTGTATTTCACTGTTGACTGTAAGCCATTAATCCCCCAATAAATAAATTTAAAAAGAAGAAAAAGGAGTGGTCTGAGAGGTGGCACAGTATATAAAGCATTGGATTCTCAACCATGAGGTCCCGAGTTCGATCCCTGGCAGCACATGTACCAGAGTGATGTCTGGTTCTTTCTCTCCTCCTACCTCTCTCATGAATAAATAAATAAATTCTTAAAAGAAGAAGAAGAAGAAGAAGAAGAAGAAGAAGAAGAAGAAGAAGAAGGAGAAGGAGAAGGAGAAGGAGAAGGAGAAGGAGAAGGAGAAGGAAGAGAAGGAGAAGGAGGAGAAGGAGAAAAAGAAGAATCAGAAGATGAATAGGAAGAAGATGAATAGGAAGAAGGGGAATAGGAAGAAGAAGAAGAAGAAGAAGAAGGAGAAGGAGAAGGAGAAGGAGAAGAAGGAGAAGGAGAAGGAGAAGGAGAAGGAGAAGGAAGAGAAGGAGAAGGAGAAGGAGGAGAAGGAGAAAAAGAAGAATCAGAAGATGAATAGGAAGAAGATGAATAGGAAGAAGGGGAATAGGAAGAAGAAGAAGAAGAAGAAGAAGAAGAAGAAGAAGAAGGAGAAGGAGAAGGAGAAGGAGAAGGAGAAGGAGAAGGAGAAGGAGAAGGAGAAGGAGAAGGAGAAGGAAGAGAAGGAGAAGGAGGAGAAGGAGAAAAAGAAGAATCAGAAGATGAATAGGAAGAAGATGAATAGGAAGAAGGGGAATAGGAAGAAGAAGAAGAAGAAGAAGAAGAAGAAGAAGAAGAAGAAGAAGAAGGAGAAGGAGAAGGAGAAGGAGAAGGAGAAGGAGAAGGAGAAGGAAGAGAAGGAGAAGGAGGAGAAGGAGAAAAAGAAGAATCAGAAGATGAATAGGAAGAAGATGAATAGGAAGAAGGGGAATAGGAAGAAGAAGAAGAAGAAGAAGAAGAAGAAGAAGAAGAAGAAGAAGAAGAAGAAGAAGAAGAAGAAGAAGAAGAAGAGAAGGAGAAGGAGGAGGGTAAGGAGGAGGGTAAGGAGGAGGAGGAGGAGGAGGAGGAGGAGGCACAGCAGCTGTGTGGTGTTGGGAAGAGATCCCAGGTGCAGGTTTAGTGCTGTGGGAGAGTTACTAGCTTGTGAAGATATACTTCTGACAATGCAATTTCCAATGATCCTAGCAAAGAAATGGGGTGTGGGGGTGTGGGGGGTTGTGCCCAGAGAGACAAGCTGCCAAAGGCAAGGGAACAGATCTTTGAAAAAGGTCTATACTACCAGAGATGTAAAGAAGTTCTCAAGGGCAAAGACAGTGAAGTAGGTTAGAATTTGTAGAACAGTGTCTGGTAGCTGACACTTGTGAAAAATACTTAGTATGGTTCCATTAGACATGGCTGACCACTGAAACAAACACAGATTAACATTTCATGGGTGCAAGATAATTAAAGCTTATTTCTCTCTCATGTCACTGTTTAACCAGGGTGTCCCATATCAGTGGCAAGCCTTCTATGTGGTGAGACAGATAATGTGAAAGGGCCGGACACGGTGCTACATTAGTGAGCCTGGGTTTTCCTCAGTTGCTTTGGTTATTACACACTTCCAGGTGGGATGTGAAATCCACAACCCACATCACCACACAGCTAGTCTGTCCACACCAGCTGCTTGCTGCCATATTGGATTGTGGAACCAGTGTTGAAAGATCTTCAGTCTTTCAGTAGAAGCCAGGAATCCAGATGCTGGCTACTGATTCAATATTTAAAAAAAAATGAAAGAAAAGAAAATATGATGCAAGCCAAACAAAACACATCTACAGACTGTCTTCGGCAACTGGATTGTCAATGTGTGACCTCTGACTTCAAGAAAGATTTCTAGTAGCACAGGGCTGAGTCACTGGTGCAGTCCTTTGTAGCCTTTTTATCAATAGCTTGGCTCAAGGTCTAGAAAGCTTTCATATCAAATCGGATCTTGGTCCAAAGCCAAAGGGACTGCAAGATACCAGACTTGGGATTCTGAATGAACTCAGCAGACTAGGACAGTCTGAACTGCGTAAGAAATAACTCTTGGATAGATAAATTTAGATCATGGATTGGGGGGGAGGGAGTGTCTAAAAAAGTCGATAGTATATGCAGGATGTTTTAATAAGAGCACACAAGAGAGAAGAAATGCTGCAGAGTTTTAGTTGCTTGGAAATCAGTACAGGGCAATGGTGTGAGATAGCTGCCAAAAAAATCAGAGGCAATCTTAGATTGCATCAAAAGAGACTAATCTTATGCTGTTTAGGCCAAGCCCATCTGGAGCTCCACCTTCAATTCCAGGAAACATCTGAGGAGGGGCATGGAGAACTTGGAGCACATGGAGAGGGTGCCAACCAGGATGGTGAAGGAACTGGAAAGTAGTCAAATGAAGAATAATTAATTATGCTGGGCCACTTTTCTTTAGATGGGAAGACTTGGAGATAAGTGATTGCTAAGCTAGAACACTGGGAAGGTCGTCACACAGGTGAGTAGTCAGACATGATTCCTAGGGAGAAATAGTACAGAGTTGGGTTCATTCAGCTGGGGAAGAAAGCATAATGGTTATGCTATGAGACTGTCTCATGCCTTCAGCTCCAAAGTCCCAGGATCAATCTTTTGTACCACTGTAATCCTGAGCTGACTAGTGCTCTGGTTGAAAAAAAAAATTGGTTTTATGTTTAAGTTTTTCCCTTCCTTCCTTCCTTCCTTCCTTCCTTCCTTCCTTCCTTCCTTCTTTTGTTTCTAGAGGTAGAGGCAGAGGCAGAGGCAGAGGGAGAGGCAGAGGCAGAGGCAGAGGCAGAGGCAGAGGCAGAGGGAGAGGGAGAGGCAGAGGCAGAGGGAGAGGGAGAGGCAGAGGCAGAGGCAGAGGCAGAGGCAGAGGCAGAGGCAGAGGGAGAGGCAGAGGCAGAGGCAGAGGCAGAGGGAGAGGGAGAGGCAGAGGGAGAGGGAGAGGGAGAGGGAGAGGCAGAGGCAGAGGCAGAGGCAGAGGGAGAGGCAGAGGCAGAGGCAGAGGCAGAGGGAGAGGGAGAGGCAGAGGCAGAGGGAGAGGGAGAGGCAGAGGGAGAGGGAGAGGGAGAGGCAGAGGGAGAGGGAGAGGCAGAGGCAGAGGCAGAGGCAGAGGCAGAGGCAGAGGGAGAGGCAGAGGCAGAGGCAGAGGCAGAGGCAGAGGGAGAGGGGGAGAGAGAGAGACTATAACATCAAAGTTTTCTTCAATGCTGTTCGGGTAGGTGGGAGCTCAGAATCAGGTTGTATACATGACAAAGTGGCACACTATCCAGGGAAGTCATTTTATCGGCCCCATGCACATTGCAAACACATTTCTGGTGAAGGAATGGAGGCCCATAAAAGAGACTAACCCCTTTCACTACCCCTTCTCCTACTTCTCTTTCCCTAAAGAGGGTCTTTTTTTTTTTTTAAATATTTTATTTACTAGAGAGAGAGAGAGAGAGAGAAAATCAGACATCACTCTGGTACATGTGCTGCCAGGGATTGAACTCAAAACCTCATGCTTGAAAGTCCAACATGTCATCCACTGCACCACCTCCTGGAGCACCATAAAGACAGACTTGTCAAAGCAGAAGGTGGAAAAACTCTTTAGGCATGGAAGAAGAAGGAGAAGGAGAAGGAGGAGGAAGAGGAGGAGGAAGTGGAGGAGGAGGAGGAAGTGGAGGAGGAGGAGGTGGAGGAGAAGGAGGAGGAGGTGGAGGAGGAGGAGGAGGAGGTGGAGGTGGAGGAGGAGAAGGAGAAGAAGGAGGAGGAGGAGGAGGAGCAGGAGCAGGAGGAGGAGGAGAAGCAGGAGCAGGAGGAGGAGGAGGAGGAGAAGCACAGCAGTTGTATGGTGTAGGGAAGAGATCCCAGTTTCAGGTTTGGTGCTGCAGGAGAGTTACAAGCTTGTGAAGACATACTTCTGACAATGCAATTTCCAACGATCCTAGTAAAGAAATAGGATGTGGGGGTGTGTTGGGAGGGTTGTGCCCAGAGAGACAAGCTGAATTTGATCATTAAACAGGTGGCTCCTGTGTTTTCTTTCTTTAGCTTATAAATAAATATTTTACTAGGTGGTTGTTAAAATAGTGATGACACCCCTGATATCCAGATGGGCAGTTGAATTTTCCTGGTAACTGTTAAAAAAATAGTCATAGGACTGGTCAGTGGTGTACCAGGAAGAGCACATATGTTACCTTGCCAAAGGACCTGCATTCCAACCCCCAGTTCCCATCTGTAGGGGAGGAAGCTTCACAAGTGGTGGACCAGGGCTGGAGATGTCTCTCTTCTCTCTCCCACTCTATCCTCCTGCTCTCAATTTCCTTTTTCTTTTCTTTTCTTTTTAAATTTTTATTAGTGATTTAATAATGATTTATGAGATTGTAAGGTAACAATGGTACAATTCCACACAATTCCCACCACCAGAGTTCTGTGTCCCATTGCCTCCCCTCCATTGGAAACTTCCCTATTCTTTATCCCTCTGGGAGTATGGACCAAAATTCTTTATGAGGAGCAGAAGGTGAGAGGTCTGGCTTCTGTAATTGCTTCTCTGCTGGACATGGATGTTGGTAGATGGATCCATATCCCCAGCCTGTTTCTACCTTTCTCTGGAGAGGTAAGGTTCTGGGTTGCACTGCTGTGGCTGTCTGACCAGGGAGGTCAGAATGGTATGATGATAGAATCTGCAATTTGGTGGCTGTGTGGCTTAGTGAGTATTTGAAGAGATCCCGGTCATATTTTGTTGAGTTTTAGGTGATTTTTGTTGCTTTTCCCAGTTGATCTGGAAAAGTAATAGACGGCTACTTCATGGTCACACCTCTCAATTTCAACTTCTTTCTGTATCTATCTATCAAGAGAAAAAGTAATAAAGATAGACCAGCAGACAAGATGAAAGAGAGAGAGAGAAAGTGGAATAATTGTCGGGCTAGTGACGGGAGAGAGATGACCCAGGAACTGAACTGGTGGTGGCGAGGCAGTTCAAATCTTTATTCATTCGCATGCCCCAGAGTTGGGCGGTAGCACAGCTGGTTAAACGCATATGGTGCAAAACGCAAGGGCCAGCGTAAGGATCCTGGTCTGCAAGCGTGCGCTCCTTGAGGCTAGAAAATGGAAGTCACAAGTCAGAAACAGAAGTGGGTTGACAATACCATACATGGTTAGGAAAGGGGCGGAGAAAGGTAAAAGGGGGCTGGGAAAGGTAGGAAATTCCTTAGCAACTGTTGCAAGGGGTTTAACTGGTAGGATTAATAATACCCTGCAGGCAGAGAGGGTCTTGAGGGTAGGAAAAGAATATATCAAATGAGCAGAATGGATGGGTAAATAGGAAGGAAACCTTAAGTCATTTGTTAGACAAAGCAGAACATTGATATGTAGATAATAAGAGAGCGGCCATTGTATCAGGGAATGCAGAGCTGGTTTAATGTTTTAAGGAATGCCAAGCCCCTGGAGGCAGAAAAATGCAGGGTTTCTGGAGACAGGGAGTAACTGACAGGGAAGCAAAAAACTGAGGCCTATATCTCTCCCCAGCTCAACCTTAGCAAGAGAGAGTCTGACAGGGAGATTCGTTTCCTCAGTTCCCCATTTTTCAGTGGGAAGAGCCTCACCATGCTCCACCGGTTCTCATAGTATTGCCAGCACACAGTGCACTTCTGACAAGTAGAGCTAGAAGGAATAGCAGTAAAGAAATTTGCTAGAAGGGCATGGGTAGGGGAGGGAAGAAAGGGAGGCATCACCCCTAGCCACATAACCTGTAGACTCACACCGTCCCCAGATTTCTGTTACTTCATGCTGACTCTCTTGTGGCAGAACAAACTTTCCATTAAAGTCTGATGTGCTGTTGTCCATGAATCTGAGCCTTGGTTCTACCTATTAATGGCAGCCTTGGCTCTTGGTGCAGTGAGACCAGTTGCCTTCACTACATTTTAAAGGTCACCTTAGCAGAGCTTGAGTGTCTCCATAAGCACTCTCAATTTGTATATTTAGCACTTGTTCTGCTTCCTTGATAGCCAGCCTCCAATGCAGCACCCAATTATCTTTGTCTTCTGGTATTTAGCACTGCTCTAACAAGCAGGATTAATCCACTGAAGAAGTCACAGAAAGTAAAGCAGAAAGATAATCACAGAATGGTTATGCAAGATGACTTTAATACCTGAGGCTCTGAGGTCCCAGGTTCAATCTCCTGCTCTGAGCCAGAGCTGAGCAGTGCTCTGTGGAAAAACAAACAAACAAAAAACACTAAACATCTAAGACTCATTCCCCCCCAAAGTATGGACCAACATTCTTTATGGGATGCAGAAGAAAGGAGTTTTGGCATCTGTGACTACTTCTCCCTGGACATGGATGTTGGCGGGGCATGGCACCATCTCTTCTCCCTGGACATGAATGTTGGAAAGTTCTGGCATCTGTAACTACTTCTCCCTGGACATGGGTATTGGGAGGTCATGATGCTATCTCTTCTCCCCCTAAAGCTTATTGCTCCCCAACTCCCATCAAATAAAATGTGGTTTAGCCCCCAAGGATCACTCCAGATGTTTGAAACCTGCTTTCTCACACATGGCACAGGGTCTCTGTCTAGGAGGCCCTTTCCCAACTCCTCCTTATGATAGATTCTGTTCATAGCTCATTAGGTTAAAAAAAAAAAGGCTACAAACCCCAGAGGTACCTTGAAAGTCTTTAGGGTCTTAAAGGGATGTTGTTAAGCACCAATTCACAACTAAAAACAGTGTCTGAAATACACTTTTCTTTTCCTTCCCTCCAAGGTTATTGCTGGGGTTCAGTGCCAGCACTGTGAATCCTGGCTGTCATCCCCCCCACACCATTTTATTGGATAGGACAGAGAGAAATTGAGAAAGGACTGGGAAATAGAGACAGAGAGAGAAAAATAAGACACCTGCAGACCTGCTTCACCGCTTGTGAAGCGACTCCCATCTGCAGGTGGGGAGCCGGGGGGGGGGGGGGGGGCTCAAACCAGGATCCTTACACTGGTTCTTGTGCTTACGTACTATGTGCGCTTAACAGGTACGCCACCAGCCGAACCCTGGAGTGTACTTTTATGTGTTGCTAATGACAGGAAAATCTTCTAAGCCATACATTGCCAGATGGTTACATCACTGTGCAAACATCACAGAGTGCAATGCACAAAAGGAGATAGTTTAACCGCTATCTACTTGGGCTACACATCAGAGTCTCTTGGGACCACTATTGTCTGTGTGAGTCATGGTTGATGGATGCCAAATGACGCAGGACTGCATAATATGTGAATATTCAAATACCTTTCCATGTAAACACAGATGTACACAGATTGGGAGAGGTGAGAGCCTACATAAAATACTAATTGTTCTTTTTGAGTGGGGCATGGTTTTTAATTAAAATTGTTACTGTTCTCTGTTACTAGATCTAACGTCGACATTGAGCAATGTGTGCGTGGCTTATAATTAGGAGGGGAAAAAATGAGGGGACTAGGTGGTGGTGCATTCTTGTTACCATGTACAAGGATCCAGCTTCAAGCCCATAGCCTCCACCTGCAGCAGGAATTCTGTTTCTCTCTGTCTCTATAAAAAAATCAGACAATATAACCAAAAATTAAAAGAAAAAAAGAAAAAGGGGGGTGTTGGGCGGTAGCACAGCGGGTTAAACACACTTGGCGTGAAGCACAAGGACCAGCATAAGGATCCCAGTTCGAGCCCCCGGCTCCCCACCTTCAGGGGAATCGATTCACAGGCAGTGAAGCAGGTCTGCAGGTGTCTATCTTTCTCTCCTCCTCTCTGTCTTCCCCTCCTCTCTCCATTTCTCTCTGTCCTATCCAACAACGACATCAATATGAATAATAATAAAAAACCAACAAGGGCAACAAAAGGAAAAATAAATAAATAATAATAAAAATATCTTTAAGAAAAAGGATAAAGGGGCCAGGCAGTGGTGCACTTAGTTAAAGACCCAGGTTCAAGCCCTTGGTTCCCCACCTGCAGGGGAGAGGCTTCACAAGTGGTAAAGCAGGGCTGCAGGTATCTCCCTGTCTGTCCTTCTCTATCTCCCCCTCCTCTCAATTTATCTCTGTCTCTAATAATAACAGATAAATAAAATTGAAAAAATAAGAAAATAAAATAGGTTTTAAAAGTCTTATTAAAACAGAAGGGGGGGAAATGAGATTTTTGGGGGAGTCGGGCGGTAGTGCAGTGGGTTAAGCGCACATGATGCAAAAATGTAAGGACCAGCATAAGGATCCCGGTTTGAGTCCCCTGGCTTCCCTCCTGCAGGGGAGTCGCTTCACAGGCGGTGAAGCAGGTCTGCAGGTGTCTGTCTTTCTCTCCCCCTCTCTGTCTTCCCCTCCTCTCTTGATTTCTTTCTGTCCTATCCAACAACAATGACATCAATAACAACAATAATAACTATAACAGTAAAACAAGGGCAACAAAAGGGAATAAATAAATATAAAAAAAGTTTTTAAAAAGTGAGATTTTTTTTTTTTCTTAAAAGGGAGAAGAGGACACACCTGGCACTGGGGTGGTTTCTCCAGCTGGAAGGGCGACCCTGTTTGTGGAGACCAGAAGGACAGAAGGACAGCAGTGGCACAGGGCTTTGGGGATGTCCTGCGGCCTCTGGGTGGGACTTATTGGGGAGTGAAGTTCTGCCAGGCTCCCACCAGCATGAGGAGCCAGGGGCAACCCAAGGGCCTCCATCTGGGCCGGGAGGTCAGCGTCCTTTCCTGGACACACAGCAGGAGTAGGATGAAGCAGTTGGGAGGAGAGCAGGAATCAAGAGAAGGGATGAGAAAGTAGGCCACCAGGAAATGGAGGAAATAAACAAAGAGTTCTGTGGAGGGGAGGTCGGCTTTGATCCTGGGGTGGGAAGGGGAAGGACCGACTCTGGGAAGAGTGAGCAGGCTTCTAAGACATCCTCAGCCCACTGTGGGCTGTCACACTTGGGGGCTTAGAACAGCACAGCTGGAAAAAAGAAAAGGCCCAGGACTCAACCCTCCAACAAGACACTCTGCAGCGAGCCTCCCTGCTGCCGCCAGTGGCTGGTTACACTCAGTTCACATGGGGACTCCCCTCCGGACACCCTACCTTTGCACCTGCTGGCTGGCTGCCTGCACTAGTCTTCCCCTGCTGGCTTTGTTTGGTGACCAGTTCCTTTAAGTGTTAGTTCAACTCTCCACAATCTTTCTTTTACATTGTTTGAGACTGTGGTGAACATACAAACTACATTGCCCATCTTAACTGTTAATGAGTGAAAACTCAAAGCAGGTTATAGACATAAAAAGGGGTATTTTTCAGTTTTAAACGAAGAAGGGTGTGCATGTAGATTATTACTGCATACATTATAAGAGAATAAAATAAGCCAGACACAAGGTATCAAATACAGCATGATATAAATACAGTGCACAGTTCAGTGGTGTTAAGTACTGTCACACTGCCCTGCAGCCATCGTCAGCATTCAATTCCAGAACTTTCTCATCTTGCAAGATGAAAACTATCCCTTAAAGCAATGATTTCCTGTGCCCTCTCCCTAGCCCCTGACAAACACCGGTGTACTTTTACTGCTCTCTATAAAGGTGACTATTCTAGGGTCATTGTTTAAATAAAATCATGCTGTATTTGATACCTTGTGTCAGGCTTATTTTATTCTTTTATAATGTATGCAGTAATTATCTACATGCACACCCTTCTTTGTATAAAACTGAAAAATACCCCTTTGTATGTCTATAACGTACTTTGAGTTTTCACTCATTAACCGATAGATGCTTGAGATGTTTCTGCCTTCTGGCTATTGTGAGCAGTACTGCTGTGAGTGGTTGTACGAATATATTACATTTGGAATGCAGCATATCTTGCAGGAACTTGAGGGTATATGCTCTCCACTATTACTTACCATGATAAGGGAGCTGTGGATATCCATTCAACGGAATATCACTTTGCCATTAAAAGATCTCTCATGTCTTTTGAAACAAATAGTCGGGACTTAAATTGATTAGGTTAATGAAATAAGTAAGGAAGTAAAAGACAACTTGCTAGTTTCACTCATGTGGAATGAAAATAACTAATGCCAACGAATTTACAAAAATGACAATGATAAAACTAACTCTTAGACCCTTTGAAAAACTACAATGTTCATTAGCAGGGAAAGGAAAGGAGACAGGGAATAGGTTGAAGGGGATCTTTTTAAAAGAAATTCTTTAAAAATATTTATTTATTTACTGGGTAAAGACAGCCAGAAATCAAGAGGGAAGGGGGTGATAGAGAGGGAGAGAGACAGACACCTGTAACACTGCTTCATCACTCTTGCAAAGCTTTCCCCTGCAGGTGGGGCCCGGGGGCTTGAACCTGTGTCCTTGAGCATTGTAACATGTGTGCTCAACCAGGTGCACCATCACTCAGCCCCTGAAGGGGCTCTGAAATTTTGGTGATGGTTGTGGTGAGTCTTACATACTTATATAGTCGTGTAGCCATGTCCAGTCAATAAAATATATGTGCAAGTTATTGTATGTCAATTGTGTCTTTTTTAAAGATTTTATTTTATTTAAACATGAGAGAGACAGAGAAGGAGAGAAAGATGCAGAAAGAGTGAGAGACCAGAGTACTGCTCAGCTCTGGCTTATGGTGGTGGCGGTGGCTGGGGGTGGGGGTGGGGATGCGCGTTTGAACCTAAGACTTGGGAACCTCAGGTCTGAGAGCCTGTTTGCATACCTCTTATGCTATCTCCCTTCCCCAGTTGTGTTCACGATAAGTTTCTAGGAATATTTTTATTACAATAAAAAAATAAAGGCACTATTATAATAGTAAAGATAATAGCATATCAAGTCTAGAAGTACATTAAAATAAAAATGAATGGTTTGGGGAGATCATGCAAAGCACTTCTAAGGGTCAGGCTGTGTTACACCCTGTTAAGCACACATTACAGATGCAAGGACCCAGGTTTGAGCCTCCAGGTCCCCACTTGCAGAAAGGATACTTCATGAGCAGTGAAGCAGGTCTGCAGGTGTCTCTTTCTCTCTCCCTCTGTATCTGTTCCCTTCAATTTCTCTCTGTTATGTGAAATAAAGAAAAAAAAGAGAGGGTGAGGTATGGCCACTGAGAGTGGTGGATTCACTGAGCCTCAGTAATAACCTTAGTGGCAAATAAATAAATAAATAAATAAAGACTTCAATGCCTGAGTTTCTGAGGTCCCAGGTTTAATCCCCAACACCATCATAGGTTAGAGCTGATCAGTGCTCTGGTCAGCCTCTCTCTCTTTGATAAATATAAACAAATTTAGGGAGTCAGGTGGTAGCGCAGCGGGTTAGGCACACGCAGCGCAAAGCGCAAGGACCGGCATAAGGATCCTGGTTCGAGCCCCCGGCTCCCCCACCTGCAGGGGAGTCGCTTCACAGGCGGTGCAGCAGGTCTGCAGGTGTCTATCTTTCTCTCCCCCTCTCTGTCTTCCCCTCCTCTCTCCATTTCTCTCTGTCCTATCCAACAATGACGACATCAATAACAACAATAATAACTACAACAATAGAACAACAAGGGCAACAAAAGGGAAAATAAATACATATTTTTAATAAAAATTAAAAAGTAAAAAAAATAAACAAATTTAAATTATAAAAAAAACCCATTTGAATTCAAAACTATGAAAAAATTGTTCATACCCCTGGTATAAATAATTGCCTAAGAATGTGTTTATACTGACATTAATCTACTTTTGTAGATCAAAATAAAACAACTACACAACCATTTCAGTATGGAAAATGAAACATTTAGTAAATGTTTTAGTAAGCCAATAGTACAAAGGGATCCTTTCACAACTTCACAAAGTTTCACATCTAAAGCACAAACAATACCAGCTTCCGTATAGAAGCACAAGACATTGTAAAAATGGTGCCTTCCCAATCACAAATTTATATTTACTTGTCATTGCATGGGAGATCCTAGTCAACGAAATAAGACAAGGGGCTAAATATTTGAAAGAGGGTGCTATTGGCAAAGATGATTCTCCTTATAGAAATTTCTTCATAACTACCAATAAGTATATTCAAATGTTAAGATAATTTTTAAAATTTATTTATTGGGGGATGAATGGTTCATAGTCCACAGTACAGTAATTGGTATATGTGTATCATTTCCCAGTTTTCCACATCCAGCACCCACCAGGTCCTCCTCTGCCATCATGTTCCAGGACCTGAACCCTCTCCCCATCCCAGAGTCTTTTACTTTATACCATCTCCACTCCAAGTTCTGTTTCGTATTTTTCCTTCTTTTTTTATTTATCAACTTCTGTCTATGAGTGAGATCATCCCATATTCATCCTTCTCTTTCTGGTTGATCTCATTTGACATCATTCCTTCAAGTTCCATCTAAGAGGAGGTGAAGAAGGTGAATTCACCGTATGTAACAGCTGAGTAGTATTCCATTGTGTATAGACCACAACTTACTCAGCCACTCATTTGTTGTTCGACACCTGGGTTGCACAATTTGTAACTGTCACAACCTGGAAGCAACCCAGGTGTGCAACTACCTGATTTCTTTTGTTGAAGTTGCACGTTGAGCCAAAATCAGAATTCAGAAGCGCAAAGGACTCTGAGAAATTTACGTAGCAGGGCCAGGTGGTAGTGCACCTGGTTGAGTTCACATGTTACCTTGTACAAGGGCCCATGTTCGAGCCCCCAGCCTCCACCTGCAGGGGGAGAGCTTTGCAAGTGGTGAAGCAGTGTTGCAGTGTTGGTCATTACGCCAGCTCCCCTGCATTGTTTGACACTGTGGTCTATTTACATCATCCTTGTTTTGCCTGAGACCCGCCCTGCCTGCAGGGTATTGGTTTAATCCCCACTGGTTAGAACCTTCGCCACAGCTGCTATGGAAGCTTGCTACCTTCGCCCTCTTTTTTTCTCTCCACCCCCTCTCCTGGCCATTTCCTTTTCCGACCTGCCACTTCCATTTCAAAAGATATAAAGGTGTTTTCTCTGATCAATAAAGGCATTGCATTGTGTTCCCGCTCAGCCACGAGTTCCTGGTCTCTTCTATCTCTGGCGAAGGTAGCCCGGCATTGCAGGTGTTTCTCTTTCTCTCTTCCCTATCTTCCTTACCCTCTTGATTTCTGGCTGTCTCTATCTAATAGATAAATATAATAAAAAATAAAATAAAATAATTAAAATAGGGGGTCAGGCAGTAGTGCAGCTGGGTAAGTGCACATTGCATGAAACTCAAGGAGGGATGCAAGGATCCTGGTTTGAGCCCCCAGCTCCCCAGCTGCAGGGGGTCACTTCCCAAGAGGTGAAGTAGGTCTCCAGGTGTCTATCTTTCTCTCCTCCTTTCTCTCTTCCTTTCTGTCTGTCTTCTCCTCCTCTCCCAATTTTTCTCTGTCCTATCCAGCTACAATAACATCAATGGTAACAATAACAACAAGAAATGGAGAAAATGGCCTCCAGGACAAGTAGATTCATTGCGCAGGCATTGAGCCCCAGTGATAACCCTGCAGGAAAAAAAAATTAAAACAAAGACACAAATCTAGCTAATTTTCCCCAATATCAAGTGAAATGAAAATGGAAGAAGACATTTATTTATTTATTTATTTATTTATTTATTTATGTTTTTATCACTGGGACTTGAAGGTTCCAGTCAATTTTTTTTTTTTAATTTTCATTTAGAGAGAGACAGGCAAAGAGAAAGAGATGGACTAGGAAAGACATTGTAGCCTCCCAGTGAGATGGGCAACAGACTTAAACTTGGGCTGTTTCCACACAGAGCCACCACACTCGAATGGGTGAGCTATCTTCTCAGCACAGTATAGACATTTATTAAGACAATTCATGAATGAATGATTTTTTTTTTGCCTCCAGGGTTATTGCTGGGGGCTGGGTGCCTGAACTTCAAATTCACTATACCGGGAGCCCATTTTTCCCATTTTGTTGCCCTTGTTATTGTCATTGGATAGGACAGAGAGAAATGAAGAGTGGAGGGGAAGACAGAGAGGGGGAGAGAAAGACAGACACCTGCAGACCTGCTTCACCGCCTGTGAAGTGACACCCCTGCATGTGGGGAGCCGGGGGCTCAAACTGGGATCCTTATGCCGGTCCTTGCACTTCACGCCATGTGCGCTTAACCCACTGTGCTACTGTCCAACACCCATGAATCACACTTTTAAAAAAACATTCTAGCCTCTACTTATGGTTGAAAGCAGTGTGGAGGAAATAAGATGCACTATTCATTCAGTCTCCTCACAGCGCCTATGACTCAAACACCCAGATGTGGAAATAATTGCAACACTTATTTGTCTGTAGCTACAAGGTTGGACTCTCCCACCATAGAGGCTTGTAACCTTTGTAGTTAGTCAGCAAGCATCATTTGCAAACATCTTTCATGTAAGAATATGAAAATATTCTATTTCCTTGTATCAAACAGTGAACAAAGTTTCTCCTCAGACCTAAAAGATTCATCGTGTGTATGTGTTGAAGTATATTTTGGGTGGAAAGTGCATTTGATGGGGGGAAAAGCAGAGTCTTTCCATCCCAGAGACTGTTTTTCATATTCACAACCACTGTGAGGCAGGTACTGTTATTACTGGCAGATCACAGTCAAGGAAACTGAGGTGCAGAGAGACGGGGAACTTAACCTATGATCATAACACAGTAGCAAGAGGTGAAGCTCAGATTGAATCCAGGTTTGCTTGATCCCATGATCCAAACTCTTCATTTTGCTGGGCTGCCTCATCACAAAAATTGAAGAGTGGCATTGTTAAAAGATCTTCCAATTAGCATTCGAAACAAAGAGAACAGTCAGATGATTCCAATGTGCAGATAAAAACAAACACACACACACAAAAAAGACTCACAAAAAAAAAAAAAGAAGAAAGAAAGAAAGAAAGAAAGAGAGGCTTTGGAGTAAGATGAGAAACTGCCATTTTCTTTCTTTTTTTAATTTTTACAAATTATTTATTTATTGGTTTTTCCTTTCTAGTATCTCTTATTTTTTATGAGTGATTTAATATTGATTCACAAAATTACAAGATAACAGGGATGAAACTGCACTGTCCCCACCACCAGAGTACTGGATCCCCAGTCCCTCCGTAGGGACAGCAGTTCTCCTAAGGTTGCAGATAGGGGTTAACTATTATTTCCACAATCATCTGTCTATATTTATAGATTTGCCACCACCCCCCTTTAAAGGTCCCATCTTTTCCTTTCCAAGTCACACACACACCTATTACTATATCCAAATGTCCCTCTCTTTTTCCTCCTCTTTGTCCAATTCCTCACGGAGTTGGAGTTCAGAGCCCTCTGGTCATCCTCCCCTATCACTGCTCCCCCACTGGGAATATGGACCAAAATTCTTTCTGGAGTGCAAAAGGTGGGAGTTCTGGCTTCTAGAATTGCTTCTCCGCTGCTCTGCCAACGTCTATCCATACAACTTCAGCTAGTATCTTAGTTATCCTGATGGTGTTAAAATGAGGATCGTAGTAATAGCCATTGTATATTTGTTCTGAAAATTATTCACTCATTAATTCAGCCAATTAATTTAGTGTCACTAGGACTTCATGTCTATGTGGTCTCACTGCTTCCAGCAGATCTTTTTTTCCTTTTAAAAAAATAAAATCTCCTCAGTTTATTTTATTTTGGATAGAAACGGAGAGAAGAAGAAAGAGGAAAAAGAAAGGGAGAGACAAAGATGAGAGACACCGGCTGCCCTTCACCACTCGTGAAGCCAGGGTCCTTGTATACTGTGACATGTGCGCCTACCTGACGAGCCGTCACTCAGCCCCTCCTTTATTCCTTTCAATACCAAAGAGCTAGAAACAGAGACACACTCAAGCACTGCTCCACCGCTCATGAAACTTTCTTGTTGCTGGTGAGCCTACGTGGTGTTCAGGGTTCCAGCACTGCTCCTTGCGCAAGGTAAAGTGTGGTGGGTAAAAGCAGACTGGGGGAGTTATCTCCAACTGCAAATTTGCTCTCTGTATGAGGACATTTGATTCATTAGGTGACAAGAGGAAGCCAGATGAAACTATCTGCTACCAACAGTTCAGAAAATAAGAAAGTGGGAGGCAACAGCACACATAAAGACCTAGGACTTCCCGGTTCATTTAAAAAAAAAAAATGAAAGAAGGGGGTCAGGCAGTAGTGCAACGGGTTGAGCGCACATGTGAAGCACACGGACCTGGCGTAGGGATCTCGGTTCGAGCCCCCTGCAGGGGGAGTTGCTTCACAAGTGGTGAAGTAGATTTGCTGGTGTCTGTCTTTCTCTCCCCCTCTCTGTCTTCCCCTCCTCTCTCGATTTCTCTCTGTCTTATCCAACAACAACAACAGCAATGACAACAGTAACAATAAATGCAAAAACAAGGGCAACAAAAATGGGGAAAATGGCCTCCAGGAGCAGTGGATTCGTAGTGCAGTCACGGAGTCCCAATGATAACCCTGGAGGCAAAAAAGAAAGAAAGAAAGAAAGAAAGAAAGAAAGAAAGAAAGAAAGAAAGAAAGAAAGAAAGGGAAAGGAAAGAAAAGAAAGGAAAAGAAAGGAAAAGAAGAAAGAGGAGAGAAAAGAAAAGAAAAGGAAGGAAGGAAGGAAGGAAAGAAGGGAGGGATGGATGGAGGATAAGGTCATCTCTTTTGCATTATCCTGATCAAAACCCATAGGTATCATATGGAGTGAGACAAGCCAGAAAGAGAAACTACTAACACTGACTGATCTCACTCGCAGGTGGAGCTTAAGAAAAAGGACAGTCAGTGTGAGACGTGACTGGATGTGGACGTGGTGAGACGTGGACCGGATGTGGTATATGGCACCAAAGCAGAGGACTCTGGGAAAGGAGGGAAACAGATGAGATGAAGGGACATTGAGGTCCTGCTGTATGATGAGGGTGGGAGTGGGGCTAGACTGCTGGAACAAATGTCTCCCAGACACTTGTTAAGGGAGATGAAAGCTTGTGTCTATGTGTTAAAGTCTATGCTGAAAACCATTAACCTCCCAATAAAAACAAACAACAATATTTTTAAAACTCTTCCGGAAAATGGTTCCTTTTTTCCCCCTACCAGGTCTAAGGATCTACTGTTTCTAGAGGCTTCTTCTCTCCTTCCCTCCCTTTCCTTCCTTGTTTCCTTTCTTCCTTTCTATACAGAGTGAGAGAGAGTGCGAGAGGTAGGGGAGAAACAGAATGAAAGAGAGAGATGTAGCACTGCCCCATTGAACTGCTCCAGCCCCAGGCCTCTCACAGGTGGGGGCTGAGGGCTCGAACTCCTGTCCCTGAGCATGGACATGGGTGCGCTCTACCAGCTGAGCCACCTGGAGAAAGAAGTTTCTCAAGAACCCATTCTACTCTTCCGGCTCAATACCATCAGATTTGGAAAGTGCTGTTCGGACACTCCTATTATCAACGATGAAGAAGACTATAAAGAAGGGGCCGGTTGTGGTGCACCCAGTTAAGTGCACTCACCGCCAAACAAAGGACCCGGGTTCAAGCCCCCGATGCCCACCCACAAGAGGGTGTGCTTCACAGGCACTGAAGCAGGTCTGCAGGTGTCTATCTTTCTCTCTCTCTCTCTGTCTCCCCTCCCCCTCTCAATTTTTCTGTGTTCTATCAAGAATAATAAAAAGAAAAAAAAAAGGGGGGGGTGGAAATGTCCCCTAGGAGTAGTGGATTTGTTGTGCAGGCACTGAACCTCAGCAATAACCTTGGTGGCAATAAAAAAGTAAAATAATAATAATAATAATAAAATAAAGAAAAGATTACAAGAGAAAAAAGAATAACAACTACCTGGGGAGTCCTTTTGACTGGCAGGCTGATGTCAGCCTCCTCTGGATAATCCTGCTGAGGACATTCTATTCTACCCTCTTAAGAAACTTGGCGACATCACAGAGGTTGGCCCCAGTGTCACTCAGTCCTGCTGGCTGTCCTTGAGCATTGGGGACTCACGCACACACGGTGATGTCGGCCCGTCTGTTTCTGTTTGAGTAGCCACAGAGACCCAGTACCTCCACAGAGCCTGAAATAGGTTTCCAGACACCCCCACACCCTGCCTGAGCACACGCCAGAGAACCAGAAAGGCTCCATTTATGTGGTCCCACAGGAAGTCCATGTTGAAAGCAAATACACAGAGCCCATGAGGTGACTCACAACTTGGAGCCCTCCTCCTGAGCAGTCACATCAACTTTTCCAAAGCACTGAAGTCCCCTTAACACAGTGCTTCATGGAAAGATAGCAAGGAAAATGTTCCAGGGCTAAGCAGCAGGCCCTACCACGAGTCCTTGGCACCTCCCCTTTGAGCTTTCTCTCTCTCTCTCTCTCTCCCTCTCCCTCTCCCTCTCCCTCTCCCTCTCCCTCTCCCTCTCCCTCTCCCTCTCTCTCTCCCTCCCTCTCCCTCTCCCCCCCCCCCGTCTCTCTCTTCTTCCCTCAGCAATTTCTTTCAATTTTTTTTTTCTTTTTCCCTCGCCATTGACCTTATTAGAGTCGCTAGTACTTTTTCCCCTTACACTGAAGCACTTCTGCAAATGTTTTTGTTCTTTGTTCTACTTCCTGCGCTCTTTGAGCTTTGGCTGTGATGTCTGTTCAGTGGGGCCTTTCTGATCCAATTGCCCCTTGCCTGTACATCCTCTCCCCAGGTATCAAAAATGAGGGCAGTGGGGCCTGGAGGGCCCCTCATTAGAAGGAGGCGGCTCTGCTCTCCCACCAGTCACAAGCAGAGAGGGCAGAACCCACTCTACGGATGACCAACATTGAAGAGAAAGCTCCAGGGGTGAGAAAGGGAGAGAGAGGGAGGGAAGGGAGAGAGAGAGACTGGCAGAGTTAGAAGCAGAAGGTTAAAAAAGACCACAAAAGCCTTCTTTCTGACTGCCTAAGTGGCTCACTTTCAGAGCCTAAGGCTTTCCAAAAAAATGTCCTCTGAAGAATAGAACGTTTCATGCTGCAAAGTCTCCCCTCCGAGGGCAACACCTTGGCTCGACTGGGCGTTCATTCCCAGAGTGGTTGGCCAAACACAATCCCCACTACTGCAGAGGATGTCTTTCATCTGAGTGCACTGGCCATGGCAATCGGAGGGTGAGTTGGTGGCCAGCTCCTACAGACACAGATTCCCCGGGACTCTGTAGAGACCCACAGGACTCAGCCTCCCCAGGAGCAGGAAAGTGATAGGCTAGGGTCCTGGAGAGCAGACAGAGGTCTGGGTAGAGGGCTGCGGGGGCTGGTGGAGGCACTGGTTTCCCACAAGCTCACGGGGTCTGGCCTCCTAGAAGAGGCATTGCTTTCTCTGGGTGGTATATGCAGTACTGGCTGTGGACTTGGGAAGACTCAGCTTTGAGCCTGGCAGACTCAATCTGACCTTGAGCAAGCCATGACAAAACCCGGAGCTTTATTTCCTTTCCTACTGGATGATGACAGTGTCCTCTCTTCATATGTCATTGAGAACAGTTTCTTGAGCATCTACTAAGTGCTCAAAATATCTGTCTGTCTATCTGTCTGTCTGTCTTCGGGAAGAGACCAACTAGAGTCACTCCAGTATACGTGGTACCAGGAAGTAGAACAATGACTTCACTCGTCTAAGTCCTGTACTGTAGATCTCCTTTCCAGTTGCAGAAAAATTTGACTATTGTCTTCATAGGTGAATAAATTATTTAATAAAAATTTTAAGCAATATGGTTAAAATGGATGCCATCATAAACGTACAACAGAAGAGAACTCTCCCAATCTAATAAAGTATGATAAATATAAATATATATGGTCCCTGGGTCAGATTGATGTGGTCAACAGTTAATTGTCTTTATTTATATTCTCTTTAATTTGGGGAGCTACTCTCTGCCCTAATCCAGCTTTTTCGTTCTATTCTCAACTATGACACCATCTTCCCAGACAATATTTTCAGTCCACCTGTATGTTAGCTATCAAGCTCAAGCAAAAACTACTAAAGTCATGAGCCCCAAGAAACACCTAAAATAGACTTCCTAGATTCTAACCACCCTAAAATTCCTATTCTCAGCCGCTCTATTCCTACTTTCTGGTTCCTTTTTATTAAGCATTTTGTCCTGCTTCATATCTTACTGCTTTTCACCCACCAAGTTGCAGATGCTACTATGATGCCATTCTGC